>NC_083290.1:43813651-43989315 GCF_963506605.1 Zootoca vivipara | reverse complement strand
GGCAGCAGCAGGAGCCCCCATTAGCTAAAGTGGTGTCTCAGGTTAAGAACAGTTTCAGGTTAAGAACAGACCTCTGGAATGAATTAAGTTCTTAACCAGAGGTACCACTGTATTGGGGCTGGATTCCAAACCCACCAGACCCAATATATTGTGGTGCTTGAGGTGGCAAATCTAAATTCCTCTTCCCTGGCAGCCACAGGAATGTCCTTCTGCACAAATGATTGGAAGCTTCCCAAGAGCCCTTAATATGATGCCCAATTTGCTTCCACGCTTTCTCTCATTGTAAGGCTGCCTCTTCCTTCTTACCATGAATCAAGAAACTGAAACACCTTTATACTATTCTGAGGTCTAACAAACTCCTCCTCTTTCCAAGTAAAATGTGAATTGATTAGAAGATAGTAAGCGTTACCAATAGTCATGTAAGATTGGGGCATGATCCATGGGTAGAATATAGTTTTTGCATTTCCAGTAAGGAGTGGGTTTACTATGCCAACCAGGCTTGGCAGTTCTAACCAGCAGGCAGAATAATTTGCACTGTCATTGGGCAGAGGGGGGTAGTGACGGCTGAGGATGTCTCTCTCCCCACCCCCGGCCTTTAGAAAGTTCAGCTGTGATGAGGGCTCAAACACCCACCATGTTTTGAAGGCTGCTTCTTAGGGCTTAATAGCTCTTAGTTTGTTGTTTGTCCAATGAGCTTGGAGAAGAGGTGTAGATTCCCTCTTTCTTTTATAGGGCTCTTGAGTTTAAGGCCCATATGGGTGGGGCAGGCGAAAAATGGGACTGACGTTAGAAACACCATAAGCAAGCTCAGCCCCCCTGTAAACATTTTAATACTATGTATTTTGATGTTTTTGCAGTACTTTTTTGTGAGACTGCAAATGTAACTATTAAAATTGCTGTTCAAACTTGGAGCATGCCTAAAAGTTGAGGGCATTTGCTGGGGCATTGCTTATTGTCATAGTTAGGGGGGGCACCAATTTGAGTTTTCTTATGGAGTTGTATTCCATAATGCTGCATTAGCTTTTAGAGGTATTGTATATTCATTTTTTTAATTAGGACAACTGGCCATAATATAATTATGAGTTACAGTTTCCTGCACAAAAAAAGTAATGTTTACTACTCTGCTGTGACACTTGTGGTTATTTTGAAAAAATAGATGTAGAACAGAACTTTACAATATACCTGCATGATCAAATAGTCATTCTTATTATGTCTTGAACCAACTTGCATTGCTAAAAGGCATTAGCAACATTTCATTCAACAATCCATTAGTTCCATTTAATTCAACAATCACCATTTCCCCCTCATTGCTGCCACATTATTATTTCTAGGCACCTTATATTTATGATTGTTAAAGGATAAAATCTTTTAGATCATCACTTTTTAGTTTTGACTTGTCTGTGTGTTTGTGTGTGTGTGTGTGTGTGTGTGTGTGAGTGTCACACACAGAAAGTAATTCTGTGTGGAGCTACTGGTAATTAAATTCATTTTGTAGCAAACGGGTGTTGGTCTACTCCAGGCATCCCCAAACTTTGGCCCTCCAGATGTTTTGGACTACAATTCCCATCTTCCCCGACCACTGGTCCTGTTAGCTAGGGATCATGGGAGTTGTAGGCCAAAACATCTGGAGGGCTGCAGTTTGGGGGTGCCTGGTCTACTCTGACAGCTGGTACAGTATATGAAAGTAATTATGAGATCATGTGCAGCTGGATCCTCAGAAGTTGGTCCTCCTGAGTTCAGTAGGGCCTGTTCTCAGGGAACTTGTCTGTAGAACTGCAGCCTTAAATCCTAGGGACCTTAAGGAGGCTGTGGATGCCATTATTGTACATGTAATTTTGAAGAGTGAAAAGAGAAGGTACCATATCTATAGGTTATGCCAGAATAATATGACCTTTGAGGGGAAAGGTTTTGAGAGGAGAGAAAGCAAAACTGACCAAACTTCAAATTTGTATTTGTTTCTTTAATGTGCTTGGTTTTCTAACATAATTTTCCCATCTCAGTATTTGAATAACTCAGGAGTTGTAAGAAAGTTTGTGGAAACAAAGAATGTAACTTATAACACATGACTTATAAAATTATTTGTAAATTCCATAAATAAACTATATTCTGTAAAGATATTGTGAAGTGTGTTTGCCACCCCTAGATACTCAGAGGAGAAGCCTGGAAGAAAGTCATTGGTGCTTTGTTACCTAGACACCTAAAAATTATGATTCTGGTCCCTGTAAATGTAAAATATTTTCCCAGCTTTGTTACTAAACAATGAGAAAAACATTCCTGTAGAAACCCACTTGAGAGAATAGATGTAGAAAGTTGCATTTGGTGATGAACAAGTTCCCTGAAGGGTTTTTTTTATTTTCACATGTATTTATTTTTGGCACAAACGTTCTCAGGAAGGCTAATAATAAAATCATTTAATAAAATGGCAGAGGACAGCCAGGAATAGCAGAAAATATTACAGTGGTTTTAAAGGGAAAAATAAGATCTGAAAAGTCTGGGAGAATAAAAAGGTGTCTGAATGGTACTGAAGAAGAGGTGAGCCTCTTTGGGGAGGGTATTCCAAAAGTAGGACATCAAATGGAAAAAGCTGCTACTTGCTTCAGAAGGTAGGAACACACACAGGCAAGCCTTGGATGGTGATCGTGGTGGGCATGCAGATTGCTGCTGGCAGTATTATCCAACCACAGTACTGAATTGTGGAAGTGACTATAGCTGATGCCATGCATATCATATGTACCAGGCTCAACGCTTCAAAACTCCAGTCAGAATGGTCCAATGACAAAGACCTTAACCTAGAGGGGCTTAAGGAATTCAGTCTTTGTAAATTCTAGTATTAACTGATTTTCATAGAATCACAGAATCTTAAGAGTTGGAAGGGATCCCAATGGTCATCTAGTCCAACCCATGGCAATGCAGGAAAGACTTTTGACCTGTGCCTCCTAATGTGCAGGCCAAAACATAATTATCTTTCAGATTTCTTACTTCTCTAAATCTTGCAATGCAGTTTTCAGCTCAAAGAATGTGTCAAAATGCATCTTTTGAGATAAAATATGTTCACAAATGCATTTTTGGGGATGGATTTTTAAAAACATTGCAGATTAATGTGGAAACAGGGCTGAATGGACTTATGAGCACATTCAGAAATGCAATTAACTGGAAATATTGTTCCACGCATCACTACCCTTGCCTCAGGCCCTGTAGAGTCGCTACCAATCAGTGTAGACAATACTAGGCTAGACGGACTACTTTATAAGACCTAGTGTAAGCCGGCCCTCAATGTTCCTAACCAATACGGCTTTCAACTGAGCTCAGAAACTGACAGGGAACCAGTGTGCTGAAGCAAGCAGTCTTGTATTACCTGAGTGTACAAAATGGTAGAAGTTTAATAATCCATTTTTGCAGCATTTATTATTAGTTATTTACTGCCCATAAGGAAATTGGCTTTGGTTGTAGTACTATGGTTTAAACAAAAGATGGCAGCAATGACTGTGTCTTAAAATCCATGTCCTTGGAGCATGAATTGCTATGTTTATGTGCACACTTGTGTCATGTATTTTATATATTGAACAGATGGTAGAGTATTACAATCAATACCAACTGCTTGTTCTAAGGATGCTTCCAGATTTTCAGGTACCTGCTACATCAATATAGTGGAACCAGCAAATGCTGTCCAGCATTTCAGATAGTAAGAGGAATGCTCATTTGTACTAGTAATGCCCTTGCTCTTACAATGGACATGGGGCCTGGTCTAAACATGCTCTTGCCTCCACTTTAGAGTGAAAGACTAGAGTGATATCAGTAGTTCCAGGAACCCAGTGTGTTGTGAGATTTCAGGGTGGGGTGTGTGTGTCTGTGAGATCTGTGAGTTTGTTTGGGCCCTGGGTGGAAGGATGGGTGATGGAAAAGGAAAATGTGTCAGAAGAAGAAATTTATATTAGCATTTATTACTTATTAATTTTATTAATAGTGTATAGTTGTAACGTTTGTTGTTGCTTTCAGTTTGCTGTACACCACTTTGTTTTTATACATTAAGCAGAACAGAAATTGCCTAAATAAATAAGACTCCCATCACTCCTGGAGAGTGAGGTCAAATGGGCCTTAGAAAGCATTGCTAATAAGAAGGCCAGTGGAAGTTGTGACATTCCAGCTGAACTATTTAAAATTTTAAAAGATGATGCCGTTAAGGTGCTACACTCAATTTGCCAGCAAGTTTGGAAAACTCAGCAGTGGCCAGAGGATTGGAGAAGATCAGTCTACTTCTCAATCCCAAAGAAGGGCAGTGCAAAAGAATGCTCCAACTACCAGACAATTGCACTCATTTCACACGCTAGCAAGGTTAAGCTTAAAATTCTACAAGGCAGGCTTAAGCAGTATGTGGATCGAGAACTCCCAGAAGTGCAAGCGGGATTTCGAAGGGGCAGAGGAACCAGAGAGCAAATTGCAAACATGCGCTGGATTATGGAGAAAGCTAGAGAGTTCCAGAAAAACATCTACTTCTGCTTCATTGACTATACAAAAGCCTTTGACTGTGTCAACAAACAGCAAACTATGGCAAGTTCTTAAATGGGAGTGCCTGATCACCTCATCTGTCTCCTGAGAAATCTCTATGTGGGACAAGAAGCTACAGTTAGAACTGGATATGGAACAACTGATTGGTTCAAAATTGGGAAAGGAATACGACAAGGCTGTATATTGTCTCCCTGCTTATTTAACTTATATGCAGAATTCATCGTGCAAAAGGCTGGACTGGATGACTCCCAAGCCGGAATTAAGATTGCCGGAAGAAATATCAACAAGCTCAGATATGCTGATGACACAACCTTGATGGCAGAAAGTGAGGAGGGATTAAATAACCTCTTAGTGAGGGTGAAAGAGGAGAGCGCAAAATATGGTCTGAAGCTCAACATAAAAAAAAGTAAGATCATGGCCACTGGTCCCATCACCTCCTGGCAAATCGAAGGGGAAGAAATGGAGGCAGTGAGAGATTTTACTTTCTTGGGCTCATTGATCACCGCAGATAGTGACATAAGTCACGAAATTAAAAGACACCTGCTTCTTGGGAGAAGAGCAATGACAAACCTAGACAGCATCTTAAAAAGCAGAGACACCACCTTGCCGACAAAGGTATGAATAGTTAAAGCTATGGTTTTCCCAGTAGTGATGTATGGAAGTGAGAGCTGGACAATAAAGGCAGCTGATCACCAAAGAATTGATGCTTTTGAATTATGGTGCTGGAGGAGACTCTTGAAAGTCCCATGGACTGCAAGAAGATCAAACCTATCCATTCTGAAGGAAATCAGTCCTGAGTGAGTGCTCACTGGAAGGACAGATCCTGAAGCTGAGGCTCCAATACTTTGGCCACCTCATGGGAAGAGAAGACTCCCTGGAAAAGACTCTGCTGGGAAGGATTGAGGGCACAAGGAGAAGGGGACGACAGAGGATGAGATGGTTGGACAGTGTTCTCGAAGCTACCAACATGAGTTTGACCAAACTGCAGGAGGCAGTGGAAGACAGGAGTGCCTGGCGTGCTCTAGTCCATGGGGTCACCAAGAGTCGGACACGACTAAACAACAACACCCCCACCCCCCTAGGCCATGCTGCTCTGGTGCTGATTGGAGTTGGAGGCATACAACACCTTGAGATTACCTGGGATGTTTTGGAGGAACATTATGGAGCCAGATATTGATCTCAGCATTGTCTACATTGATTGGCAGTGGCTTTCCAGGGATTCAGGCAGGAGTCCTTTCCAGCCCTACCTGGGGATGCTAAGGACTAAACTTGGCACCTGTTACATGCAAAGCGAGTGCTCTACGACAAGCAGAGTGCCCTAGGCTATGTTGCCAGAAACTCAAAATGAACCTTGCTAGCTGCATGTCAAATCCACTACATAGGCCCATAGTATCACATACAAGCATGTGCATTAGAAATAAAATGTCTGTTACTCCATACTTTCCATCCTAACATATAATTCCTTGGGAACTAAGTATGGGAGGCTGCTATCTCCAGCTTTAAATCTAATTATTTTTAAAGGGCTTACGGTATTTCAAAGGCAAACAAAGGAGCGAGAATAAGGCTGTGTACACACTATACATTTCAAAGCACATGTGAAACACATTCCTTTCCTCAAAGAATTATGGGGACTTGCCAATCAGAAGGTTGGCGGTTCGAATCCCCACAACGGGGTGAGTTCCCATTGCTCGGTCCCAGCTCCTGCCAACCTAGCAGTTCGAAAGCACATCAAAGTGCAAGTAGATAAATAGGTACCACTCTGGCGGGAAGGTAAACGGCGTTTCCATGCGCTGCTCTGGTTAGCCAGAAGCGGCTTAGTCATGCTGGCCACATGACCTAGATGTTGTACGCTGGCTCCCTCGGCCAATAAAGCGAGATGAGCACCGTAACCTCAGTCGGTCATGACTGGACCTAATGCTCAGGGGTCCCTTTACCTTTACCTTTTTACTCTTACAATTCCCAGCAACATTAACAAACTACGGTGCCCAGAATTGAGGGAATGCTATTTGAATGTGCTTTAAATGCAGCGTGTGTACACAACAAAAAAGAAAAGGGGGGGATCAAACCCAGGACAGCATGACTATTAGAGGTTGGGAAAAGGTAGCAGAAGAGGAGTCTGAATAAGCTATTCCTATCAGGCAAGAACATAATTTCAGAATAAGGCACATAGAAAGCTGAGGGGCCCCCAATAACAAAATGAATTTTGTTAAATGAAGCCGATACTGTACTGGGTTTTTTCCTCCAATGTGGCCCATGCCAGAGGGGAATAGGATAGTCTTGTTAGTCTGCTGTAGGGAAAATAGCAGCAGTCTGTGACAGCTCAGTGTGTAATATTGCTGGTGTAAGCTTTTGCTAAGCCAGAGCCCATTTGGGCAGATGCCACCTCTGTGAGGTTACAAGGAATTACCATTGATACATGTCAGCAAGAGCAGATAAGTGGAAAGCCATTTTCCAGATGGGTAGCCCTGTTAAGTCTGTTACAGCACAAACACAAAAGGCATCTTCATGGGGCAGCAGAGTTAAGTCTGCAGCAGCAAAAGAAATGAAGTCTCATGGCACCTTAAAGACTTGAATTTATTGTGGCATACGCTTTGGTGGACTGCAGCCCACTTCACAGCTTAGCAGACTTATTCAGGCACACATTTGTGAACTAGATCCTGTTTTCTCAGCGTTTGATTCTCAATTTGGTGCATTTGTGTTATGTATACGGAACCACTCTCCACCAATAGCAGTCAGATTCAGTCTGATCTGGATGGTGTACCTCACATCCATGGTTGCATCAGCCCATTCAATGATTAAAGCACAAGAAACCAGTAATTTGTAAACTAAACATGCTTCTATACAGGGGCATCAACTTGAATAAAAATATGGGGGAGGGGAAGTAACTCCCGCCCCACATAATTGACCACATGACACGGTGCACACACATCAGGGGGGGCTCGGCCCCCTCAAATATTTTTTTGGGGGGCTGAAGACCCCTAGGAGTTTGCTCCCGTGCTTCTTTATATGTGCAATCACACATATATGTAATATATAAACTCTCTCCCCGAGCGTATATCAAACAGGATTGTACAGCATCCTCAGCAGTCTTGGAGAGCTGAACCAAAGTACAGCAGAACAATTTGCAGATCCCATGCAGATCCCACACCAAGTTCCAAGTGCAGGTCTCACTCATCGGAGCAAAGCTCGGAGTTTCTTGCAGACACACTGTCTCTGCTGCTTCCCAAACCACCTCGGGTGGCAGAGCAGGAACCTGTCCTGGACCCATGTGTGGCTCTTGGAAACAGGCCTGAAGCAGAACGAGGTCCACGGAGCCCCCCTGGGGAGCCCCTCCCTGACCTGAAGGAGAACAGCACCGCGCGAAGCAGGAAGGCAGGCCCGCGCTAGTCACACGGGAGGGGGCCGGTTATAAAGAAAAGGGAGAGGTGCCTTGTCGCCGTCCAACTGCGTGGCCTCGCTGGCGGGCGGCACTGCAGCGCTTCCGCAGGTCTCTGCAGCGCTTCCGCAGGTCTCTGCGGAAAGCCTCTCGGGGCAACGGAGAGCGGCCCCTTCGGCCCAGGCGAGCACGCTGCTTTCCTCGCGGCTCCAACGGCGCGTCTCCTAGCAACACTGCTTCCTCTTCAAAATGGCGGCCGGAGGGAAGGGAAACCCAAGGACCGCAGCTTCGTCACGTGATTGAAAGAACACGCTCAGGCCGCTGCGCTTCCCTAGGTGCGTCGCGCCCCCTTTTCCTCCGCACGCGCAGGCGTGACCGAGGCCAATCAGAACGGGTGCGGCTGCTGCTGCTGCGGCTTCACCAGGCAGGGGAATGACAGGGTCGCTCGGCGCATGCGTAACGGCGTTGGGGACGCGCTCGCGGGGGCGGGCAAGAGAGCGAGCCAGGAAGGAGAGAGGGGGTTGCCTGCGCCTGCGCGCTAGACGCCGAGAGACGGCGGCCTTGACAGCTTGCGCCTTGTGTGCCGTAGAAGGGGCGGGGGGAGAGCGAGCGGCGCATGCGTGGTAAGGGCAGCTTCGGGGGGCTTGGGTGGAGACAGCCGCCGCCGCCGCCGCCGCCGCGGCTCTGAGAGGATTCCCCCATCCGCGCCTCCGCCCGCCCGCGCCGCCTGGGCCTGCTCAGCCGCTGCCGTTGCCGCCGCCGCCGCCGGAGTCCCGGCCCCTCCCGCGGGGAGGCACGAAGGTCCCGGGAGCCGCCGACGGGGCAGGCGGGACCATGTCCGGGCGCGCCCAGAGCGGTAAACTGTCCACGACGGAGCGCATCGTGAAGGGTGAGGGGCCGGGGGGGCTGCCGTTACCTGGGGGAGGGAGGGGGCTCGGCGCGGGTGTCCTGACTCGCCTCCTCCTCGCGGGAGGGAGGAGGGGGCAGGGGGCTCCATTTTGCCGGGGGGCATTTGAGGGAATGAGAATAATAAACCGGGATTAATCACAATAATCGTTTGTGAGTAGCTACAGGATCCTGTGAAGATGGGGACCGGAAGGGCGGCCCTTGGCCTGCGCTGTGGGGAAGGGGGCGGGCGGCAGCAGCAGCAGCTGTCAGACCCTCCATAAAGATGGGGTGGAAGGGCAGCCGGTCCCTCGCCCCACAGAGCTGCAGTTTCCACATTGCTCAGGGTGGGGGATAATGGGGCACCTTATTGATCCTGGATGGGGTTGATCTGTCGAAGCCACAAAGCAAACAGATGCGGGGGTGGGAGATCTCTGGTATCCTTTCACTCTCAGGTAAGGGAGCTGCAAGGGGGGCAGAGGAATGGTCTGAGTGGAGGGGAAAGATTGCCTGCCTGCCTGCCTCCCTCCCTCTTGGGAGTCCAGAGTGGTCCACTGCTAGGATGTGTGGAGGAACAAGGAGGTGGAGCTGTGACATAAATTAGGGGGACAGGAAGGGCTGATGCAGAACTAGGGAGCTGCATAGAGACCGAACTGAGGGCTGGTGGGGACACCCTTGTGTGACAGTGACATTTCAAAGGCCTGTGCTACTTACAGCAAGCTTTTTCTTTTTCATGTGCTTGTGGGGTGTTTGTGCAGCTGTTAAATGGGTACATAGGAGCAAAATGTGAAAACAATCTGTGTGGCAGATAACAGCTGGGATGGCTGTGTGTGTGCATGCTCACGGGGGGGGGGGGGTCATCAGTGCCCCATTACCAGTTGACTGTATGGGTTGATTATCTTGTCTCTGTGGTGCTTACAGGCATACTGCAACCTTTCTTTGCTGCTACTCTTTAAACCTTCCAGCTTTTCTTCAGCATGCTTGTTAATTTAATGGTCAGTGACCACCTAACACCCCCCCCCCCCAACTTGTGTGCCTTAATCAGCACATGCTGTTTTAAAATAGCCAGTGATACTGGAAACAGTTAATAAGCAGGAGGGCAAAATGTTAATCGAGAAGCTGTTGGATTAGTGGCAGGCTTTTACAATGTAGATTTAGCTGTCCTAATTAATCTGATGCCAGCTATCATACCCCACGTATTGGGAAAAGATCTTTAATGCACTCATTTGTTTAAATGTGCATGCTGCACCCAGCTAGCTGGTCAAGATAAACAACTTCAGCAAACAACGAGGAGAATTTGGACATCAGAAATTGTTATGACCAGCCAGTTTAGCTTTGATCTCTTCTGTTGCAGGTGTTAACTAGATCTCTGCCATGTTATCTTGTAAGAGTTGTGGTTCATTGTTCCAAGACTCCTATTGTTATCTGTTTTCCAAGTCTCAGTTTGAATGCTTGTATTGTATACAATGTGTTCAACTCTGGTAAACGGTATACCAGTAGTTGATTGTTATTGAGTTGATGGGGTCTTACAGTAATATTGTAGTTGGCCAATAGGTGCAGAATTCCAGATAAAGGACCCCCCCATTCCACTTTTATTTCTGATCCCCAGTCTGATCCCCATTTCTGATCCTTCCTCCCTTCCTATCATATGCTTATTTTTTAACACTTTTTTACACTTTATTTTTTGTGCAGCTGTGCTGCTGATGAGTGAGTAGTAGAAATTCAAGACTAATCTTGAGTATGTTCATTTGTTCTTACCGTAGAATTTGGAGCTCTCACTTCAACATTCATTGAAAGAATTTAGAGGTGGGGAGAAAGAGAAACACTACCATTGAGCCTTGTTGTACAGTGGTACCTCTACTTACGAATTTAATGCGTTCCAAACACACATTTGTAAGTCGAAAAAATTTGTAAGTCGAATCCCATAGGAATTGCATTGGGAGAAAAAAATCGCAAGTCGAAGCAACCCTATCTAAAAATTCGTAAGTAGAAAAAATCCTATCTAAACCGCATCCAAGATGGCGGACGGAGCTCCATTTGTAAGTAGAAAAATTCGTAAGTAGAGTTATTTGTAAGTAGAGGTACCACTGTATTCACCTTGCTTGTGTAAACAGAGGATGGCTTAAGAATGGCAAGAACCAACTACCGTACTTTTCCATCTATCAGATGCCCCCATGTATAAGACACCCCTATTTTTGGTGACTCAAATTTAAGAAAATGGGGGGAGATGGCACAGAGTTGTTGAACTTTTTTTGTGGAGGATTGCCCAGAGTTGTTGAACTTTTTTGGGAGGATTACCCAGGGTTGTTGAGCTTTTTTTGGGGGGGGGATTGCCGAAAATCGCTCCCCCGCTCGCATCTCTAAATCTGCCTCCCGTCTGTCCCTGACGCAGCAACCAAAAACATGCACAATAGCCGCTGACAGCCACGGCAGCAACCAATCAAATGTCCACCCTATGCATTATCCATGTATAAGATGACCCCCACTTTTTAGCATGATTTTTAAAGAATAAAACATAGTCTTATACATGGAAAAGTACAGTAATTGCTTTGATGTGACTCTGAGAGCTGTCTTGTGTAAGACCATAGGAGAATATAATACGCTGTGAGTTAAACCACAGAGCCTAGGGCTTGCAGATCAGAAGGTCGGTGGTTCGAATCCCCATGACGGTGTGAGCTCCCGTTGCTCGGTCCCTGCTCCTGCCAACCTACGGTAGCAGTTCGAAAGCACATCAAAGTGCAAGTAGATCAATAGGTACTGCTCTGGCGGGAAGATAACGGCGTTTTCGTGTGCTGCTCTGGTTCGTCAGAAGCGGCTTAGTCATGCTGGCCACATGACCTGGAACCTGTACGCCGGCTCCCTCGGCCAATAGAGCGAGATGAGTGCCGCAACCATAGAGTCGGTCATGACTGGACCTAATGGTCAGGGGTCCCTTTACCTTTAGACTGGTCCTATGCATGCACACTTGGAAATAAGTGTCAGTGAATGCAATAGAGGTTACTTCAGAGTTAACATGCACAGGATTGAGCTCTAAGGATGTGGACATGGAGCTGGGAAGCCTCTAGTGTGGTGTAGGGGAGACAGAATTGGACCAGAGAGATATGTGTTCAAATCCCACCCACTTGGTGGTCTGGGATAGTCGACAACTCTTGGCCTAACTGCTTGTAAAAGGGAAATGGAGAGGGAAATAGACTGCATTAACTTTAGTCAATAGGTTTATGAGCAGTTGTGGCCTGATACATGTCTAGTGCAGGGGTCAGCAAACTTTTTCAGCAGGGGGCCGGTCCACTTTCCCTCAGACCTTGTGGGGGGCCGGACTATATTTTTTTTTGGGGGGGAATGAATGGCTGAAGCGAAGGAGGGATGGCGGCACCGGGTGTGGGTGGGTGTGACTGGACTTTGGTGCTGGGTAAGCCCTGAGGCTCCACCAGCACAGGTGCCTTCTTGCAAAAAGGGAGGCAGACTCCCAAGTCCCCCAGACTATATCCACCCCTAACCTTTACACACTCAGAAAAAGGAAGGAAAAAACTAGGGCTGTGGGAAGGGAAAGCAGTGCATGTGGCATCTCACAGATAAGGACTTCTTTAAAGTTGCTGCAACATAGAACTGCACAGCTCCTTCTGCAGAAAGTAGATGAGGGTGAGAGAGTGGCCAGGTGAAGCTTGAGGGACACGTGGGAAGGTGCTTTTTAAAAAGCCCCAGGAGAGAGATCCCCATCCCCCCCGCTTGCACACAAGTAGGAATGGGATTGGGGCTGCTCCGATAGGCAGCGCGAAGCCTCCCTTCCCAGCTGAGGGATCCCAACGCGAGAAGCCGCACGCGCATCCCCGCCTCCTGGAGGAGAAATTGAGACGGCAACATCTAAAGCGGCACTGCCTGTGATGTTTCCTGCAACGGAAAGGGACTTGGGCTCCTCTGGCGCCCCCCTGCGTGCAGCCCCTCCCAGGAAAGGCCCTCCCCGCCCCGAGTAATTCCTGACTCCGCAGCAAGGCTGTATCACCACGTGGAGCCGCCCGAGCCGAAATGATTGTGGCCCTGCTGCTCGCTCCCTCTGTAGCACCCGGGCAATTGCCAGGCGCCTGCGTGCTGGATTTAGAACCCTGCCGGGCCTGATCCAGCCTGGGATCCATAGTTTGCCGGCCCCTAGTGTAGGTAGCAGACCCTATTTGAAGTAATTTTGGATGCCCGGGGCTCTATTTCTTTTAAGGCAAAATTATTGCAAGGTAATTTACTGTATCTGCTAAACATTTGAGTTCTGAGGAGAAATCCGGACTTTGATCACTTTCTGGACTGAAAATGTCCATCTTATTAAATATACAAGACTGTATTTCCTCCATATATTAATTTTTGCAAGTGACTTTGCAAACATTAGATCTTCTTTAAATTGTGCTATTTCTATCGTTTATGAAAACCAACACTGCCCCCATCAATTTACTTGGGCCCCTTTTCACATTTCTCATTCTAAGCACTGCACTTAGAAAATTCCATGCTGAGGATCAGTATCTTGTTTTGCCAGTGTCTTTATTTTTAAAAAATGCAATGAATCACTTCAAGGAATATCTCTGAGGAAGTTCTTGGGATCTAACTCTTACAGAACTGATTCTACAACCTTGATGTAATTCTTGCAAATTTGACACTGAAAATATCTGGCTTGCTGAACATTGAATAGAAGAAAGCAACTCAATAAGAAACTTAATGCTGGTTTCCCCCTTCCTGCCATTAGTCCTGTGGACACCTAAATCCATTTATATATCCAAATCATTTGTGAAATTTGGTGGAACCTTAGCACAGTTGCAGAAACTTGCAAAAGCAGAGGCTTGACAGGCATATGTCAAGAATGCTTTGATGGTGTTTCCTGCTTGGCAGGGGGTTGGACTGGATGACCCTTGTGGTCTCTTCCAACTCTATGATTCTATGAAAAGCAAAGGACTAGCAACATATGTAAGCCAAGTTAAAATAAGTTTAGTAATGCCAGACGATAAAGCCACTGTATTCATCCATCCACCCATTCATTTCAAACATGGACTTAAAAATTGAATAGACCATGAGTATAGAGCAGGCATCCCCAAACTGCGGCCCTCCAGATTTTTGGCCTACAACTCCCATGATCCCTAGCTAACAGGACCAGTAGTCAAGGATGATGGGAATTGTAGTCCAAAACTTCTGGAGGGCCGAAGTTTGGGGATGCCTGGTATAGAGTTTCCTCCCCAGTTGATAACTGCCCTCCTTCAGGTGAGGAGAAAACATCTCCTTATGGATTGTCTTATGACAATCTCAGTGTATGATAGTCGTGGTTTTAGGTTAGTGTGTGCTGAATTCCAGCCACATTGGCGCACAGCAAACTTTCCATGTGTTTCTACAGGCATTGTCCTTGACCCAACTGTCTGCAAATCAGAGATGATTGCATGAGGAGATATTTACATACAAGGTGGAGAAGAGCACAAGATAGAGCAATAAGCTAAGATTGGTGGCTTAGCATTACATCCAACCTGGGAATTGTGGTTTGTTGCACTGAAACCACAGTTGAAAACCCCAGAACAACCCCTGGCTTCACAAAATGGTTTGTTTAGAAGGAAAGAAACCATGATCTTCATTTCAGATGTACTGTAAGAGTGAGTTAGGAATTGTGGTCTGTTGCGGTTGCTTATGTTAGGGGAGGAGCAAAGCAGGAGCCATCTTGGCACTAACTATGGTTTACAGTGACATGCAAACATAGTCAATGTGGCTCAGCTAAACCTACATCACAGGATTCTTGCACAGACTTAATGGGACCTATCCTGTGTATGCTTCCTTGCAGGATGCATGTGGTAATACGGTACATTAGTTAATAGCTACACACACAGTGTGATTCTGTAAAAGAAATTCAAACCTTCAAACTGTTAAGTCAGTACAAAATTAAGGCAACATCAATAATCTCCATCGTAAAGGCAAATTACCGGTAGTTAGAGAATTTGAGCAGGAAATTTAGAATGGATGGCGTATACTAGTGGCTGCTTTTTACCTAAATTCTAAAAGTTATTTTGGTCATGTTGTTGTTTCATCCAAGGTTGGTGTTCTTTAGAAGAAGTAATATTGTTTAGTGGGACTTTTAGATAAGATGTAAGGAAGTAAGCTATAGCTAAAAACAAAGAATTTTTCTAGTTTTTTTGCAGTGAAATTTCTAGTTGCTTACATTCTGTCTTGTTCTCTGTAAGTGATATAAAGTGGTAAAGGTAAAGGGACCCCTGATTGCTAGGTCCAGTCGTGACCGACTCTGGGATTGCGGCGCTCATCTCACGTTATTGGCCGAGGGAGTCGGTGTACAGCTTCCAGGTCATGTGGCCAGCATGACAAAGCCGCTTCTGGCGAACCAGAGCAGCACACGGAAACACCGTTTACCTTCCCGCTGTAGCGGTACCTGTTTATCTACTTGCACTTTGACGTGCTTTCAAACTGCTAGGTTGGCAGGAGCAGGGACCGAGCAACGGGAGCTCACCCTGTCACCGGGATTTGAACCGCCGACCTTCTGATCAGCAAGCCCTAGGCTCAGTGGTTTAACCCACAGCGCCACCCATGATATAAAGTGAGCCTATCAAAGAAGGGCACTTTTGTGTATAACTCCTTCGCTTATAAAACATGAGATATATTATGCAAATTAGATTACTCATGGTATTGGTTTTCATATGCAATTGTGCAAAAGCAGATGAGAGAAGATTGAAATTCCATCCAGACTGCAACATCTCAAAGCAGTTTTACTTGTATGTTTTGTAAACTTGTAAAGGTGTTGGGTTTTGGTTTGGTCATAGCTTAATTATCAAAATGTGAAAGGCTTGATTCTTTATCAGTTATAGTAGGCTTCCAATAATTCATTGTAGAACACTGGAATTTGGCTGCTATAGGCAAATGCTGTATCATAAATTGATGTTATAAGACATGTACTCTAACAATTATGTTTGAAACCAAAATTATTCCAAGTGCCACTGCTTAGCTAGTGAGTTTTAGTTTTTAAACTTTTCTGATGGCCTTTTCTGTAATGCAGCAGACCTCTAGTGAGCAAATTGGCCACCTAAAATATAGTTTCATATTACAATGGAGCTTAAAAATGGCTTTTGGGGACCATACTTGATTGAGCAATAACACCAAGTTTCCATTTGCTGTCATTTCAAATAACCAGTGAGGGGCTCTTGATTGAGTTTGGAGAGGGTTGGGAGTCCCAGATATTAGAACCAATCAAAAGAATTGTCAGAAGAGATATTGGAGATCATCTAGTCACCCAGCTGCTCAGCACAGAGCTGGAATCCTTTTATTGTTTGATTTATTTATTTATTGTTTGATTTATTTGAAGTATATTTACACAGGTCTTCAGTCCAAAAAGAGTCTTAACAATGATCAATAAATAGACGTCTGTTCTTGGGATTTATAATCTAGGCACAACACAAAGGGATTACAGAGGTAGGAGGTACAGTGGTACCTTGGGTTACAGATGCTTGAGGTTACAGACTCCGCTAATCCAGAAATAGTACCTCGGGTTAATAACTTTGTTTCAGTATGAGAATAGAAATCGTGCGGTGGCAGTGGGAGGCCCCATTAGCTAAAGTGGTACCTCAGGTTAAGAACAGTTTCAGGTTAAGAACGGACCTCCAGAACGAATTAAGTTTGTAACCCGAGGTACCACTGTATAAATCAGATATAGACTCTACTTCTTAGTTTTGCTTCATAATTTAGAATGCTATAATTTAGAATGCTATAATTTAGAATGCCACCCTTTCTAGGAACATTGTGGCAAAACTGAAACATTTTGTGATACCAGTTAGTGCCAAACTGAGGGTCATTGAAAATCAAAAGGGATGCCCATTGCCCAAAGGCCCATAGCCTGCCTTTTTCCCTAATAGGGACTCAAGGTGGCTTACAGAAAAAAAAGGTATCTGAAGAAGTGTGCATGCACACGAAAGCTCCTCCCTATGACAAACTTAGTTGGTCTCTATATTTTGTTTAGAAAAAAATAGGAATAGCTAAAACATAGGGAAGGGGAACAATCATTAACAAACAATTAAACATTAATAAAATTAAAATTTTATTAATTAAACATTAATAAAATTAAAATCATCTATCTATCTATCTATCTATCTATCTATCTATCTATCATCATCTATCATATCTATTAAATCATACAGATAATTACCAGCCCTTTCATTTAAAGCAGTCAGTTCCAAAAAGCCTGTTGGAACAAGAAACTCTTCACCTGCTAGTGGAAGGACAACAAGAAGGAAGCCTATCAAACTTCTCTATGGAGGGAACTCCAAAGTCCAGGAGCAGTCACTGAGAAGGCCCTCTCCCGCATCCCTACCAAGTGTGCCTGTGAGAGTGGTGCGACTGAGGGAAGGGCCTCCCTGGAAGATCTCAGAGCCCAGGCAGGATCATATGAGGAAATATGCTCTTTCAAATAGCCTGGACCTACGCTGTATTCTTCTTTTCCTTTGTTGATCACTGTAGCTGAGTAAGATTGTCTTCTATGAACACGGTCTTAACGGTGTGTCCACAAGTGACTGTGGAGGTCAGTTCTGAATCCACATGTCCTTCCACAGTAGGCTCATAGGTGCCTTCATCTTAGCTCTTTTCTTCCTTTTGTCCTGAATTTGTGCTTCTTCAAAGTCCTTGATGCCTTTGGTAGAGGCTGTTGTCCAATTGGAGCGCTCGCAGGCCAGTGTTTCCCACCCAATTATCTGTGTTTATACTTCACTTTTAAAGATTTATTTTTATTTATTGAATTTATATGCCTTGGGAGTGTCTTTAAACCTCTTTTGTTGTCCACCAGCATTTCACTTTCCATTCTTAAGTTCGGAATAGAATGCAGTTGTACCCAGGAGCTTCCTGCAGCCAATCAGAAACCGTGCTTTGGTTTCTGAACGTTTTGGAAGTTGAACTGACTTCCGGAACGGATTCTGTTCGCCGTCCAAGGTACGACTGTAGTTGCTTTGGAAGGCGATAATCAGGCATCCGAACAACATGAGCAGTCCAACAAAGTTGATGTTGAAGAATCATTGCTTCAACACTGGTGATCTTTGCTTTTTCCAGTACACTGACATTAGTTCACCTGTCTTCCCTAGTGATATATAATATTTTTTCACAGACCCCATGGATGGAATTTTTTGAGGAGTTAGAGGTGGCATTTAGAAGTGTTCCATGTCATAACCAGCACTTTAAATTGTTCCTGGAAACAGACCAGTAGCCAGGGGAGCTGTTGTACTGAGTGACTGGGATGCTGCCTACAGCCAGTCCTGGCTAACAATCTGGCTGCAATTTTTTCAGCCAGTTGAAGTTTCTGAGCACTTTTCTAAGGCAGCCCCAGGTAGAGTGTGTCACAGTAATTCTAGCGGGATATAACTAAGGCATATGTCACTGTGGCCAAACTCTTTCTATAGCAGTGTTTTAACATCACATTGTTAACCATTCACAGATCTTAGACCCTAGATTTATAGCTAGAAATGAGGACAGTATTGCAATTATATACTGTGGTGCCTCGCTAGACGAATTTAATTCGTTCTGACGGTCAATTCGTCCTATGAAAAATTCATCTAGCAAGGCACCGTTTCCCACAGGAATGCATTAAAAGTTATCTAATGCCTTCCTATGGGCTCCGGGGGGGGGGGGGGGACTGGAGGCAGTGGCAGCGCTAGCTTGCTTGGCTCGCGGAAGGCAGGCAGACAGGCGGCAACAGCCCCTGTCTGTCCTTGCCACCTGCCTACCTGTCTTTGCTGTTGGCGCTGGGGGAAGAGGAACGAACGGAGAGAAAGGGCAGCTTTCCCGGGATCAGCTCCTCGGATCCGTCCTTGCTGTCGGCGGTGGGGGGAGAGGAACGAACTGAGAGAAAGGACAGCTTTCTCTCCGTTCGTTCCTCTCCCCCCACCGCCGATCTGTCCTTGCTGTCGGCGGTGGGGGGGGGAGAGGAACGAACGGAGAGAAAGCTGTCCTTTCTCTCCGTTCGTTCCTCTCCCCCCACCGCCGACAGCAAGGACAGATCCCGGGGTTCAGAGTCTCCGAACCCCGGGATCTGTGCATGCTCAGGAGCAGGGGGAGAGGAACAAAGGAAGAGAAAGGGCAGCTTTCTTTTCCTTCGTTCCTCTCCCCCCCCCCCGCCAGACAGAGCCGGCATCTGACGGGGGTTCGGAAGCCCCGTCAAATGCCGCTCTGTCGGGCTAGGCGGTGGGGGGGGAGCGGAGGGATGCGCTAGTTCTTCTTCCCGCGCTAGTTCCCCTTTGTGTTCCGCTGGTCTCTGCCGGTTGCCCCTCACTGCTCGCGGCAACCGGCAGAGACCAGTGGAACACAAAGGGGAACCAGCTGCAGCGCGGAAAGAAGGCAAAGGAAGATCAGTTGATCTTCCTTTGTCTTCTTCCTGCGCTGCAGCTGGTTCCCCTTTCGCTAGAGAAATACCTTTTGCAAATAGGTTTTGTGATCGGAGGTTTTTATAGCCAAGCTTCGCAAAACGAAGCGGCGGCCCTAGAAAACCTCGTCGTCTTGCGAGGCAACCTCCGATCACAAAACCCATTCATCTAGTGAAAAATTCGTCTAGCAGGGCATTCGTCTAGCGAGACACCACTGTATGACTAAATTAATAACAAGCAGTACTTTTAGGGCTTGAAGTAGGAAAATTACATATAAATGTTGCAAGATACAGAACAACTTTGTGTATTTGGTCCCATCAGGCAATGGCTCGATTGCAATGGCAAGGATATCACCAACATGCTACCCTGCTGTCGAAAGAATTGCATTGGCTACCAGTTAGTTCAAGGTATTGGTTTTGGTGTATAAAGGCCTACACATCTTGGCACCAGATACCTGAAATGTTGTTTCACTGTAAACATACTCAGTTGATCACTGCGTTTTAAAATAAAGGCCTCTTGCAGGTGCCATCTTATAAGGAGGTCTGTTCTGCACAAGGTTAGAATCAGTCCATTAGTGTTGTGGCATCTACCCTTTGGAATTCCTTCCCCTTGAATATTAGTCATGTTCCATCTGTGTTGTCTTTTCAGTGCCTACTAAAATCCTTCCTCTTTCAACAAGTCTTTTAAGCTGTGATCTTTTCCCAGTCTGCATCTGTACTGAAATTATTTTTAAGATTTTTTGTGTTTGTTTGTTTTTTATTGCTTATAACAGTTATATCCTTTGGGAGGAATGGCGGGAAATAAAAAAATAATCTGCCACACTCTCTCAGCCCAAAATAGAATACTTGTGAAAATAAAATGAGAATGGGGAGAACCACAAGTTATTGAAAGAGGAGCAGGATAAATATATTTGTGACAATGAGCAGAATAAATTTTTTTGGTGATGATTGATAATATGTAATGAGATGGATTGGGATATAAATAAAATGATACATACACCATTTTGTCTAGTTAATGACATTTGCTGGGTATGATTATCTAGTATTGAAGAGGTCAGTGGTGATAAAACCTAACCGAATATCCATTGATATATTGCTACTCAGTTACATGAAAACCTGGGGTTCTTCTGTTTCCATTAAATAATGCTGAGGGTACTGAAAATCCAAAAAGCTACTTTAGTTCTGATTTCTTTTTTATGTTTTACAAATTCCGTGGGATACAAGTTCCTGTGCCATAACAACAACAACAACAACAATTTATTATTTGCACCCCACCCATCCAGCTGGGTCTCCCCAGCCACTCTGGGCGGCATCCAGCAAAGATTAAAGTACAATAAAATGTCACAGATTAAAAGCTTCCCTAAACAGTGCTGCCTTCAGATGTTTTCTAAATGTCAGGTAGTTGTTTATCTCTGACCTCTGATGGGAGGGCATTCCACAGGGCGGGCGCCGCTACTGAGAAGGCCCTCTGCCTGGTTCCCTGTAACCTCCCTTCTCACAGGGAGGGAACCGCCAGAAGGCCTTTGGCGCTGGACCTCAGTGTCCAGGCTGAATGATGGGGGTGGAGACGCTCCTTCAGGTATACTGCCATATGACATACTGCTTTTAGAACTTTTTTGAAACCAAGAAGTTCTATAAGCAAAATGTCATATGGCAGCTCAGGCGGAGGGCAGTGATTGAGGAGGAGGAGACAACTCACTTTAAAAAACCCCCACTAGGCTTCCTTAACTGTGAAGGACTGTTTCTGTGATGCTTTGAATTTTCAATAATAAAACCTTCCTTTTGTTTGCTATCTTAAAAGGTGACAATAGAAACCATCATTCCCACCACCCTCTATTTTCCCAGCTGATAAAAACAAAGGCATCATTGGATTACCTTTAAACCACAGCAATTTGCAGCTCTATCTCTAACACTGGGTATATATGTAGTCATTATTTGAATGTAGTTTTTACTTTTAAATTTCATAAATATACCACACAGTACAATTTTATTTGATACCTCAGTTAATACTTAAAGTAGTAGTAGTGGTTTGATAAGAAAGTTTTGCTTACATTTTAGTCTGTGTTGGGTGTCCCCCCCCTTATTATTATTATTTTGATACTTGATATATTTATGTGTAGTACATTAAAACTCCTCATCACCACCACCTTTGACTACTTGACGTGCTTCCCAGAGTACTTCAGATTATTATCCTGGGTCCAGAAAACAGATTTTTTTTTACTTGCACTGTGAAGCCAAAGTAAAAAAGAATTTCTGCATGATGCCTTGAATTTAGCTTTTCCTGGAAAACATATCGGGTAGAAGTCGGAAGCTTCTAAAATAGCCTTCCCAAACCTGATGCCCTCCAAATGTGTTGGAATACCATCCCTATTCATTGGTTGTGTTGGCTAGGGTGGTGAGAGTTGGAATACAAAACAGCAGGAGATGCCAGGCTTGGGAAGGCTGTTCTAAACAGTAACTCGTGAGCTGAAAAGAAAATGCCAAAAGGGCAAGCAGCTCTAATCTTTCGTTAGCTGAGGGAAAAGGGAAGTCCAAGTGACCCACATAACCTTCAGCTGATGAGAAGAAAGGGAATAGGAAATGCCCCCAGGGGAAACTGAAAGCAGCAGATAACATTGATTTTGATGTCTATAAAAATTCTACAAACATGGTATAATAAAGGCAGAGTACAAACTTAAAAATATTCCAGTTATAAAGGGCTATGGGCTTGCTTACCCAATATTTGCACCGATCGTCAGACGGCAAGGCTGGTACCCTGTCAGAATTGTGTAGAATACAAAACAGGCTGACGTTGGAACAAAATTAATTAAATTAGTTTTTATCCTACTCTTCCACTGAAGGACCACAGGGCAGCAACAACAGAACAATAAAAGCAATACAAAATTTAAGAACAAACCAAAAATATTCACAACTATTACTGGTATGTCAAAATTGTTGGAAACAGTACAGTATATTCAGCCTTAAATACTGGATGAACTGGAATCTTTGTAGAACAGTTGTTGACTTGAAATGTTAGGATGAGCCCAGAATACCCCTCCTCTATTCAGGAGTGAAATAAATAAATTTCCTGGGTGATATTGCCATGTAGGAAGAAGTCTGTTTATAGAGTATTATTATTAACAGTAAGTAATTATAAGTAATAAAGAAAGTGCAGGGGGAAATTAAATGTAATGCTTGCTTCATATTTTTTTTAAGGCTAAAGCACTGTCTAAATGTGAAAGGTATGGGCAAGGACAATCCAGGGGAAAAACTTTGAGGAACTGGAAGGTTAACTATAAAGGGTTTAGAAAATCTACAGCTTTGGTAGAAACATGAACCAGGATTTGGATTAATGTTCACAAATTAATGTATGAAAGAGTTTTAATGTTAAACAAGGGACATAAAAACTAAAAGTCCCGAAACAGAATTGGGATATACAGTATTCCTGGATATGTAACTTGATGTGATTTTGAAACTAAACATAGCATAAATCTAAAACAGGCAGTAGATGACATTGATACTCAGTTTTCTAACAAATTTAACTGGTACAAAAGAGACAGTTTCATGTTTGTTGAAAACTGGAAAGCATCAGCACTGAATAGGAAACAAGATTATTGTTCTAGTGGTGAAGCTAACAGATTACAGGTCGATAGAAAAATAAGAAGGAACACAAAAGCAGACAAATTTGTTTGTGTGTCCCCCTTTATTGTGTAAGCTTCGTGTATCAAAATAATTGAGTGCCATTTAATGATGGTTTTAATGTTAACATTTGTAATAACTTTTTATAATTATTGTATGCAGTATATTAATTAGTGTAGCACAAGAGTAGTATAGAATTGGTGACTGGCTTGAATTTTAGTTTTTAGAGATGTTGGAGTAACGAGCCAAGCTCTGTAAATATCAAATTTATCTATACTGGATTAATATTTTTATATTTACTGTTGTATTTGTGAAACAGAGGGCCAAGTGAGAGGCTTGAAAGTAGTACAGCATTCAGTTTTAGTGCAGTGCGTGCATGGTGCCCACAATAGTAAACTGTGTTTTAACAGCCAGCTTGTTTTAGCTAGTGTTTGTGCCCATGCTTAATGAGACCATAGAAGAAGTCAGGCTGTCCGCTGCCATGTTTTAAGCCAGCTGGAAGTGCTTCCTAAGACCCATGCAGTAGTTTTTTTAAATAGTTAGAATCTTTCATAAACTGCTCTTGCATGATATAATCAATGGTTGATTATCAAGACATTTTTTATGATGGGCAAAACAAAATTGTGTTGGTGGTTTGACGGGGATATCCATTTTAATGCATTTAGGATCCACTATGTCAGAGACCATAGGGTTTAGTTGGGGAATCTCCTGGGCTATTTAACTGTATCCACTTACTATTACATTTATATCCTGCCTTTCAAGGAGCCCAAAGCAACAGAGGCTTCCTTCTCCCCATATTTACCCCCAGAGCAACCATGTGAGGTAGGTTAGGTTGAGAGGTATTGACTAGTCCAAGGTCTCCCAATTCACTTTATGGCTTAGTGAAGACTTGAACCTAAGTCTCCCTCATTCTAGTTTGACACACTAACATTACACCACACTGGCTGTTTTAGTGAGCTAGGACTGTGTGAATGCTCAGGCTCTTCACATATAGAAGGAAATAGAGCTGGGCACCATTAATGTCTTTTATTGGCAGGTGGTTGGATGTCTCTAGTTTGGCCAAGACATGCATGGAATCCAGGAGCCTTGCTTTCTGTAGAGCAGGATCTTCTAACTGCTGCACTGTGGGCTTCAGCTCAAGTCCTCAGTTCAGCAGCTAATGGGAGGGACTTTGGTTGTGCTCTGACATGATCATTCACTTCTGAGGGAGACAAGGCATCCCTTAACAGTTGTTTGGCAGCTAAAGAGCAAACTTCTTAGATGTTCTGCATGGCCCCGAAGTGTTTGAAGATTCCTTCCTAGTGCTGCCAATAATTTTAAGAGGCTCCTTTCTTGTTCTTCTTACAGTATTGTGAAAAAAATTGGCCAAGAAATTAAAATGCATTCCTCAGAAGCAACAAGGTCACTTGATAGCCAGTGTATTCTAAAGGGTCACATATTGGAATAGATATATGCTGCATAAAGGTAAAGGGACCCCTGACCATTTGGTCCAGTCGTGACCGACTCTGGGGTTGCGGCGCTCATCTCGCATTATTGGCCGAGGGAGCCGGTGTACAGCTTCCAGGTCATGTGGCCAGCATGACAATGCTGCTTCTGGCGAAGCAGAGCAGCGCACGGAAACGCCGTTTACCTTCCCGCTGTAGCGGTCCCTATTTATCTACTTGCACTTTTTGATGTGCTTTCGAACTGCTAGGTTGGCAGGAGCTGGGACCGAGCAACGGGAGCTCACCCTGTCGCAGGGGTTCGAACTGCCGACCTTCTGATCGGCAAGCTCTAGGCTCTGTTTTACAACCCACAGCGCCACCTGCGTCCCAATCCAGTGCCAACCGTATATATAGGGGGAGTTGTAAAAATCCAAAGTGACCAAGAGGGATGATGTGTGTGTCTAAACTGGTTTCTGGCTTGAGAAAAGAGGAGATAAATCCTACAGTGGCAGTATATAGGAACATAAAAATCGGTATATACTTTTTCTGTTTAAGTGTGTGACTTCTATATATTGTGTATCAGCTTTTAAATTAATTGATGTTTCTTGAAAACAAAATGATGAAATATTTTTTCTACTTTATAGCTAGAAAGGCCTTCATGACTGAAATTGCAGTACAGTTTCTAATGTTTTAGTTGAGCTGCTTGCAGACAAGAAGCAAAAATATTTGTTTGTTTTGTGAATTTATACCCCACCAGTATTGCTCCCAAAATCTCTCAGGATAACCTACAGATTATAGCATTCATATGAAGTTTGCAGTAGTAAAATAACATATATCAAGGTAAAACATATACAATTGGTTGTAAAAGTCCCCGGCAGCAGCAATTTCCCACTGAAACTTTAATAAAATCTTTTATTATTTATTTTATTTTATTTTATTTTATTTATTTCTATACCGCCCTATACCCGAAGGTATCTTTGAGATATATGTCTTAAAAAGAAGATATAACCTACTTCTAAATGCTCATGGAAACTAGATTGACATTGTAAAAACCAGCAACAAACAGGTCTGGGAAATAAACAAGATGAACTTGAGCTCTTGGTACAGCAAACTAAATACAACATAATAGGCATCACTGAAACCTGGTGGGATGAGTCTCATGACTGGAATGTAGTAATAGAGGGATACAATTTATTTCAGAGAAATAGACCAAACAGGAAAGGTGGAGGAGTGGCATTATATATCAGAGATGCGTATACCTGTGAAGAGATATACCCCTATGCGTATACCCCTATACAACTTCCCCTTCTATTTTGCCCACCCAGCTGAGACACCCTGAAGGCAGGGCAGCCCTTCACATGGGTCAGATAGGGCCAGTTTTGATCACATCTCCCTCCCCACCACATAGGCAGCTGAGGTTTGACCCACAGTATTCTAACTCAGCCAAGGGATCATGTCCCCTCTGTTATATATCAGAGATGTGTATACCTGTGAAGAGATCCAGGATTTAAAACTTCTAAGCCAAATTGAGAGTCTCTGGGTCAAAATTAAAGGAGAGAAAAATAACAGTGATCTCATTGTGGGAGTTTACTGTAGATCCCCAAGCCAAACTGAGGACACAGATGATGCCTTCCTGGAACAGATGGCCAACCATTCAAAAGGAAGTGAGATAGTAGTAATGGGGGATTTCAACTATCCTGATATTTGTTGGATGTCAAACTCAGCCAGGAGCATAAGGTCAAACAGATTCCTCACTGGCCTTGCAGACAACTTCATTGTGGTAGAAGCAACAAGAGGATCAGCCATTTTAGATTTGGTCCTAACCAATAGTGATGACCTGGTGAGTGGGGTAGAAGTGGCAGGATCATTAGGTGAGAGTGACCATGCTCTTCTGGAGTTTATTATACAGCAGAATGGCGCAACCAAGCATACTAAGACTCAAATTCTAGACTTTAAGAAAGCCGACTTCAGAAAACTTAGGGAAACGCTGGGTGAAATCCCATGGACAGCAATACTAAAAGGGAAGGGAGTTCATGATGGTTTGGGGTTTGTTAAAAGGGAGATATTAAAAGCACAACTTCAGGCAATACCAATGAGACAGAAACATGGAAGGTGCCTAAATAAGCCAGGATGGCTATCTAAAGAACTTTTAACTGAGTTAAGATTGAAAAGGGATATGTACCAAAAATGCAAAAAGGGGGGAAACCACCAGAGAGGAATTCAAACAAATAGCCAGCACGTGTAGAGACAAAGTCAGAAAAGCTAAAGCACAGAATGAACTCAGGCTCTTAGAGAGGTTAAAAGTAACAAAAAAGGCTTTTATGGGTATGTCCGTAGCAAAAGGAAGAACAAGGAAACAGTGGGGTCCCTTAGAGGAGAAGATGGTGAAATGCGAACAGGGGACAGAGAAAGGGCAGAACTCCTCAATGCCTTCTTTGCCTCAGTCTTCTCCAAAAAAGAAAACAATGCCTGACCTGAAGAATATGGAGCAGATGATTGAGCAGGGGAAACACAGCCCAGACAAGTAAGGAGGTAGTACAATAATACTTGGCTAGTTTAGATGTATTCAAGTCTCCAAGGCCAGATGAACTACATCCAAGAGTATTAAAAGAACTGGCAGAGGTGATTTCAGAACCACTGGCAGTAATCTTTGAGAATTCCTGGAGAACAGGCGAAGTCCCAGCACACTGGAGGAGGGCAAATGTTGTCCCTATTTTCAAAAGGGGGAAAGGGAGGGCCCAAACAATTACTGCCCAGTCAGCCTGACATCAATACCAGGAAAGATTCTTGAGCAGATCATTAAGCAAATGGTCTGTGAGCACCTAGAAAGGAACGCTGTGATCACTAAAAGTCATCTGGGTTTCTGAAAAACAGGTCATGTCAGACTTATCTGATCTGGTTTTATGACAGAGAGAGTCACAAGCCTCGTAGATGAAGGGAATGCTGTGGATATAGCCTATCTTGATTTCAGCAAGGCCTTTGACAAGGTGCCCCATGATATTCTTGTAAAGAAGCTAGAAAAAGGCGGGCTAGACAATGCTACCATTCAATGGATTTGTAACTGGCTGACTGACCGAACCCAAAGGGTGCTCATCAATGGCTCCTCTTCATCCTGGAGAGAAGTGACTAGTGGGGTGCCACAGAGCTTGAGAAAGAGAACTGTCATTGTCTAGGAGAGTTTGTAGATGAAGAATTTCAACAGGGAGAAATGTAAAGTACTACACTTGGGCAAAAGAAGAAGAAGAAAGGCACAAGGCACCAGGGTAACCAAAATGGTCAAATGCCTGGAAACGATGCCTTATGAGGAACGGCTTAGGGAGCTGGGTATGTTTAGCCTGGAGAAGAGAAGGTTAAGGGGTGATATGATAACCATGTTCAAATATATAAAAGGATGCCATATAGAGGAGGGAGAAAGGTTGTTTTCTGCTGCTCCAGAGAAGCGGACACGGAGCAACGGATTCAAACTACAAGAAAGAAAATTCCACCTAAACATTAGGAAGAACTTCCTGACAGTAAGAGCTGTTCGGCAGTGGAATTTGCTGCCAAGGAGTGTGGTGGAGTCTCCTTCTTTGGAGGTCTTTAAGCAGAGGCTTGACAGCCATCTGTCAGGAATGCTTTGATGGTGTTTCCTGCTTGGCAGGGGGTTGGACTGGATGGCCCTTGTGGTCTCTTCCAACTCTATGATTCTATGATTCTATGATTCTATGATCTACAAATACAGGATGGGTGACACCTGGCTTGAGAGCAGTACATGTGAAAAGGATCTAGGAGTCTTGGTAGACCACAGACTTGACATGAGTCAACAGTGTGACGTAGCAGCTAAAAAAGCCAATGCAATTCTGGGCTGCATCAATAGGAGTATAGCATCTAGATAAAGGGAAGCAATAGTACCACCGTACTGGTCAGACCTCACCTGGAGTACTGTGTCCAGTTCTGGGCACCACAGTTCAAGAAGGATACTGACAAGCTGGAATGTGTCCAGAGGAGGGCAACCAAAATGGTCAAAGGCCTGGAAACGATGCCTTATGAGGAACGGCTTAGGGAGCTGGGTATGTTTAGCCTGGAGAAGAGAAGGTTAAGGGGTGATATGATAGCCATGTTCAAATATATTAAAGGATGCCATATAGAGGAGGGAGAAAGGTTGTTTTCTGCTGCTCCAGAGAAGCGAACATGGAGCAATGGATTCAAACTACAAGAAAGAAGATTCCACCTAAACATTAGAAAGAACTTCTTGACAGTAAGAGCTGTTCGACAGTGGAATTTGCTGCCAAGGAGTGTGGTGGAGTCTCCTTCTTTGGAGGTCTTTAAGCGGAGGCTTGACAGCTATCTGTCAGGAATGCTTTGATGGTGTTTCCTGGCCCTTGTGGTCTCTTCCAATTCTATGATTCTATGACCTAACACGGAGCAATCTTGCTTAGAAAGCTAGGTGGTATTGAAGACCTCTTGATGAGGGAGCTTGTCAACTGGTACAAAGGATAAAACCTTTTGAGTGGTGGAACCAGGGCTTTTTTCTGCTGGAACTCACCAGAACTCAGTTCCGGTACCTCTCAGGTGGGCACCATTGCCATATTGATGGTAAATCTCCATATCCAGAAAGATAACCCAATGGTAGTTCATGCATTTGATATGGAAGATTTGGGGGAGAAAGCTGTGTACTGCCGGTGTTGGAGGTCTAAGAAGGTTCCATTGTCCGATGTGTCTCATACAAACCATAATGATGAAATGGGAGACAATGTGGGACTTCTGATCATCAAGAGAAAAGATGCATAAATGATGAATGATCTGGACACCGCACAAACAACTATATTGCAGTGTTTTCTGCTCACTTGTAATTGGTGTAAAAATGAGGTCTTAAGTCATTTCACTGAAGCTTTTTAGATATGGATGGTATACAGTATGCTGCAACTGATGTTATTCATGGTGTTTGCCTTGTTTAAACTACAATGTATGTTAGGAATGAATACTTGTGACCTTCCTCTTTTTTGTCTTGTAAAATGTACATTCTCATTAACTGTAAAAAAAAAAGACCTTTAGAATGTAGCCAGATGGGTGGGGTATAAATGATAATGATAATGATAATTATTATTATTATTATTATTATTATACAACCCAGTGCCAAATCAATCCCACCACCTGTTTTTATGACAAAAGCCACTGTGCATGGGGCAACCAAGTGATGGTTTATTAGTTTTTAGCTGGTCCATATTTAGCTGCTTCTGTTGAAAGCAAGAGGGAAGGAAGGCTCCTGGCTTAGGAAACGAACTTGTAGGAAGTAGGGCAGGGTGCTGGCTTAAAATAGTCTTGAAGACTGGCCTGTGTTTATGATGAACTGAGCTATTTAGGTAAATCCTGGAGTCACTGTGGGGGTAGAGCCGTATGCTAATCTAAAGATATTAGCTAACAGACTAGTACAGTGAAGGCCTGGGTTTATCCCTGGGTTGCTTCCTGTTGAAGAGTTTCTAATTCACTCAGGAGTGTTGGCTGCTGCCATCTATGTTTTCTAGTTATTCAGCAAGGTCTTGAATAATAATTACATTAGATATTGATTAAGCAGCTGAAGGAAAAGGATCAGCCTATGTTAAGGCAGCAGCAGAAGCAGCATTAGTTAATACAGTGGTACCTCGACTTACGAACGACTTGACAACCGAATTTTTCGACTTACGAATGGGGGGTAATGGCCGTGCCCTTACGAATGTCTCGACATCCGAAAGGAAACCGAGGCGGTTTTAGATAGGGATTTTTCGACGTTCGAATTTTTAGATAGGGTTGCTTTGACTTGCGAGTTTTTCCGTTTCCAATGCATTCCTATGGGAAATCGCGTTTCCAATGGCGTTTTTCGACTTACTAATTTTTCGACCTACGAAGGCGCCTTCGGAGCGGATTAAATTCGTAAGTCGAGGCACCACTGTAATGCATTCCCTTTCTGCAGGGCCAGACTGATGGCCCAGTGTTGAAGACAGTATAGGCAAAGATTGTTGCAGGAGTACCGAAGGGGAGGGGTGTGCTCTGCTTGCTTGCGCTGCAGTGGAGGCCTTTGGCAGGCAAGCCAAAGCTTGGTGGGATAGCGAGATAAAAAGCACAAGTGGGAGGGAATTTAATGTGGGCAGAAGATCCCAAAGGATGTGGCAGAAGTTGAGGGGAGGAAAGATAAAAACACTTCTCTGCTGTTCTTAAATTCTTTAACAAGTGGTGGGCGGGAGTGTTGCTTGTGCCATCTAGATTGCTCTTCTGTTTCCCAGTCACTGAAGGGTAATAATTCCCTGACATGTCTAGTAACTTTTTCGTCTCCTACTAGAATGCTAGACTAGAGGTTGGTGTACTCCTTGTGGTTCCAGTGGTGAATGTTAGTTATCTTAAATGCTGTCTACTTGTTCATTTACCCAGACCTGAGATTCTTAACTTAGGTCCTGTTTTTCCATTTATATGTTCAAAGTCTTTCTGGAGACCAAACATCAAATGTACAGTGAAGATCCCTACAATCAGGGTTTCTGCCTCGCCCCTTTTCTTTGTCCCAATTACAAATGATTGGTTGTTCAAATATTCACTTAGTCATTATTTCTCATATGCTGTATGCTAGTGTTCATTCCTTTGGGCAGAGAGCACAACTAAGAAATATGATAAATAATTGCAGAGACTGAGTATAGATCAGAATACCTTGCAACTTCAATGACCTTGGAGTGAGCAGGATGTGATTAAAATACAGTACTTGGGCATCTTGTTGTTTGCATCCATCTTTCTTGAGAGACAATGGAAGAGTGTGCCTTCAGGGGTAAAGTCAAACCATTGGAAAGTTACAGCACCTGCTGTGGCTGTAGAGATTGATAAGGAAATATGTTCCAGTAGAAAAGTGTTTGCTTTATAACTTTTTTGATATCCATGAATGAGCCTCATTGCTGTGCCACATACATGAAAAAAATTGAGAATGATTTACAGTGTGGGATGCTGTAGAGCTGCATTAGTTATTGTTGAATGTCAGAATGGCTTGTTTGAAAGTTGGTATAGTTAAGTGTAGTGGGTAAGAGACTGAAGTGTGAGTCTGGAAGTAACTGGTATAAATCTTGCTTCTGTACTGATCTGATTAGGTTGCTTTAAGCCAGCCACAGTCTTTCAACTTCAGTGCCCTCCTCCCACATCTGCAATATGGGAATAATCCTGACCTACCTTAAGGAACACAACAAAATAAAGTATGTGAGGCATTTTGAACATTGTAAAGCGCAATATAAATGCTGAGTACTGTTATTTGAGGACATGTGTGTGTCAAATATTGGCCTTGTTTGCACATAACACTAAACCCAAACTATGGCTTCGTGTGAATGAGCAAGTGTGCTGGAACACAGTGAGAAAATTGTGGCAGTGTCATTCCTCTCTTCTCTGCTGCCGTCCTGCTAGGAGGAGGTCAGTGATGGTTTGGCTTAGCATTGTGTCTGAATCTGGGTTTGTGGTTTGACTTGGCTCCTGTTAACTTGACACCAGCAGGAGCAGGATACGAGTAAAGCAGCCAATATTTTCTCAGTGTTCACCTGCATGCGTATTCAAAATATGTAATACCAAGAAAATACAGTAGATACTTAAATTATATTATTAGATTTGAAAGGATCTCAAGAAATACATTGCTTCATAGCTGCCAAGTTTTCCCTTTTCTCACGAGGAAGCCTATTCAGCATAAGGGAATTTCCCTTAAAAAAAGGGATAACTTGGCAGCTATGCATTGCTTTCAGTGCCAAGAAAATGTGGTCAGCTAATTTGAAAACTTCTGAGGTTTTTACAAGCAAGCAGATTTGCCCAGTCTTGCTATTTCACACACTGGCAGCCTCTGAAGCCTGACACACATGATCATTGTACAAGAGGAAGAGAAATTGGGATGTCTGCCTTGGATGTGCTGCATATTCAGAAATGGTTAGTGGAAGCACTCTGTGCCACTTGTTCTTCTCAACTATTCCTTCAAGGCTTGCTGACTGGCCCCTGCCTCCTTGTCTCAGATTTGGCACTGATCTCCGAAGTGCATGCTGTTGACTATTGCTTTGTTTAGGTTTCAGTATATGTCTTCAAGCTGATTTGGCTTTTATGCAAGTACATTATGTGCAAAATCATCTTCACTTAAAACACCTTCTTTAAAAAGTGCTCTCTATTTTTCACATCCCCGTCCCTTTCCAGCTCAGCTGCTGTGAGAGCCAGAATTACATTTTTAGCAGGTGGGGAAACTCATTTGAGGCAACAAAAAGTCCCCACTGTTGTTTTAATATGGGTCACATATATTTTCACACACACAATCTATTATTGGACTAGCAGTCACCTTGCTAACCCTATGATAACAGGTGGTGAGTTTCTCTGCCTGCTGACATCTAGGAAATCCCCCTCTCATATCCCTTTGGCTAGCCCCCCCTTTATAAATTAGATGCAGCTGTTTGCTGTAAGCATTGGGCACTATGCCTCTCCACCTCTTCCTGCATATGTGCGCACACAAACACACGCACCAAGACCAAGGTTAGAAAAGTTAGCTGGGGAAAACATTCAATCTGATCAAACTGATGAAAGGAAGATGACGGATCTGACACTGATACTGGTTGGCAGACTGTTGAGTGATTGTTTTAGAGTGAGCAGTATATTTTTAACTGCGAAAAGGTCTTGGGACCTGTGCAGTCTCAAAGACCATTTAAAAGCTATACATCAGGCTTTCCTTGGCTATTTCTTGAGGGTAGGTGGCAGTTTGAGATCATAGTCAAGGCTTTCTGATAACATATTCAGCATGGGCAGAATCTACCATTGATTTACTAAGAAAGCTTTGTCCAAAAGGTCAGAATGGTATTGTTTAAGCTAATTAGAGTATTAAAAATATCAGACAAAATAAAGAATAGCACAGTGCAAACTGCCTCCAGCAGTTTGGTCAAACTCATGTTAGTAGCTTCAAGAACACTGTCCAACCATCTCGTCCTCTGTCATCCCCTTCTCCTTGTGCCCTCAATCTTTCCCAACATCAGGGTCTTTTCCAGGGAGTCTTCTCTTCTCATGAGGTGGCCAAAATATTGGAGCCTCAGCTTCAGGATCTGTCCTTCCAGTGAGCACTCAGGGCTGATTTCCTTCAGAATGGATAGGTTTGATCTTCTTGCAGTCCATGGGACTTTCAAGAGTCTCCTCCAGCACCATAATTTAAAAGCATCAATTCTTTGGCGATCAGCCTTCTTTATGGTCCAGCTCTCACTTCCATACATCACTACTGGGAAAACCATAGCTTTAACTATACGGACCTTTGTTGGCAAGGTGATGTCTCTGCTTTTTAAGATGCTGTCTAGGTTTGTCATCGTTTTTCTCCCAAGAAGCAGATGTCCTTTAATTTTGTGACTTCTGTCACCATCTGCAGTGATCACTTTCTGCCATCAAAGTTGTGTCATCTGCATATCTGAGGTTGTTGATATTTCTTCTGGCAATCTTAATTCCGTTTTGGGATTCATCCAGTCCAGCCTTTTGCATGATGAATTCTGCATATAAGTTAAATAAGCAGGGAGACAATATGCAGCCTTGTCGTACTCCTTTCCCAATTTAGAACCAATCAGTTGTTCCATAGCCAGTTCTAATTGTAGCTTCTTGTCCCACATAGAGATTTCTCAGGAGACAGATGAGGTGATCAGGCACTCCCATTTCTTTCTCCATAATCCAGTGCATGTTTGCAATTTGCTCTCTGGTTCCTCTGACCCTTTGAAATCCAGCTTGCACTTCTGGGAGTTCTCAGTCTGCCTAAGTCTGCCTTGTAGAATTTTAAGCATAACCTTGCTAGCGTGTGAAATGAGCGCAATTGTGTGGTAGTTGGAGCTTCTTTTGCACTGCCCTTCTTTGGGATTGGGATGTAGACTGATCTTCTCCAATCCTCTGACCACTGCTCAGTTTTCCAAACTTGCTGGCATATTGAGTGTAGCACCTTAACAGCATCATTTAAAATTTTAAATAGTTCAGCTGGAATACCATCACTTCCACTGGCCTTGTTATTAGCAGTGCTTTCTAACGCCCATTTGACTTCACTCTCCAGGATGTCTGGCTCAACGTCAGCAACCACACTACCTGGGGTGTACGAGACATCCATATCTTTCTGGTATAAGTCCTCTGTGTATTATTCCAGCCTCTTCTTGATGTCTTCTGCTTCTGTTAGGTCCTTTCCACTTTAGTTCTTTATAAAGGTAATCTTTGCACGAAACGTTCCTTTCATATCTCCAATTTTCTTGAACAAATCTCTGGTTTTTCCCATTCTATTGTTTTCCTCTATTTCTTTGCATTGCTCGTTTAAGAAGGCCCTCTTGTCTCTCCTTGCTATTCTTTGGAAAGCTGCATTCAAATTCCTATATCTTTCACTATCTCCCTTGCATTTTGCTTGCCTTCTCTCCCCCGCTATTTGTAAGGCCTCGTTGGACAGCCACTTTGCTTTCTTGCATTTCCCTTTCATTGGGATGGTTTTCATTGCTGTCTCCTGTATAATGTTGCGAGCCTCCATCCCTAGTTCTTCAGGTACTCTGTCCACCAAATCTAAATCCTTAAAACTGTTCCTCACTTTGACTGTGTGGGATTTGATTTGATTTAGATTATATCTTACTGGCCCAGTGGTTTTCTATACTTTCTTCACTTTAAGCTTGAATTTTGCTATAAGAAGCTGATGATCTGAGTCACAGTCAGCTCCAGGTCTTGTATAGAGCTTCTCCATCTTTGGTTGCAGAGAATATAATCAATCTGATTTCGATGCTGCCCATCTGGTGATGTCCATGTGTAGAGTCATCTTTTGTGTTGTTGGAAAAGAGTGTTTGTGATGACCAGCTTGTTCTCTTGACAGAACTCTATTAACCTTTGCCCTGCTTCGTTTTATCTCTTGACTCCCTACTTTAGCATTCCAATCCCCTATAATGAGAAGAACATCCTTCTTTGGTGTCATTTCTAGAAGGTGTTGTAAGTCTTCATAGAACTGGTCAATTTCAGTTTCTTGGATTACAGTGATGTTCAAAGATCTGCCTTGGGTTCATTTCGAGATCATTCTATCATTTTTTGAGATTACATCCCAGTACAGCTTTTGCCACTCTTTTGTTGACTATGAGGGCCACTCCATTTCCACTATGGGAATCTTGTCCACAGTAGTAGATCTGATGATCATCCGAACTGAATTCGCCCATTCCCATCCATTTTAGTTCACTGATGCCCAGGATGTCAATATTTATTCTTGCCATCTCATTTTTGACCACATCCTGCTTACCATGGTTCATGGTTCTTACAGTCCAGGTTCCTATGCAATATCTTTCTTTACAGCATTGTACTTTTCTTTCACTTCCAGGCACATCTGCCGCTGAGCGACCTTTCGGCTTTGGCCCAGCCGCTTCATCAGCTCTGAATCTACTTGTACTTGTCCTCCGCTCTTCCTCAGTAGCATGTTGGACGCCTTCTGACCTGAGGGGCTCATCTTCCAGCGTCATAAGTTTTATATACCTGTTGTTTTTGTCCATGGAGTTTTCTTTGCAGGGATACTGGAGTGGCTTGCCAGTTCCTTCTCCAGGTGGATCACGTTTAGTCAAAACTCTCCACTATGACCTGTCCATCTTGGGTGGCCCTGCATGGCATAGCTCATAGCTTCTCTGAGTTATTCAAGCCCCTTCACCACAACAAGGCAGTGATCCATACATAGCTTAAATTTATTTCTTCTTCTGTGGTGGCTGTCAGAGTACAATTGAGTACAGTATCATGGGGATACAACACATCTAATCGCAACCAGATGATATGCAAGTGCTTCCTATATTTCTGCATAATGAGATTGTAATGGAAATTGTTGGTGGGAACTCTATAGGACCAGATGGGAATGGGATTGAATCTGTTAGGCTACAAACTGTAGCAGCACTGCAATGCTATTACTTCCTGGTCTAGAGAGTGACTATCAAGTTGTGTCCAAAGCAATCCCAACAAAAAACAGTTTTGAACATCTGAAGTGTGATGAAGCCAAAAGAAGCACTTTGGGGCACAGTAGAAAGCACTTCTAAATTGAAGGTAAAATACAAAGTAGCATTTGTGTCTGGCAGTACTGAAAGGTTCCCAGAGAAGCAGAAAGCCCATTTGGAAAGCTGGAGAAATTGAACAAGAGAAATAAAACCTAAATATGATAACCCACAGTATTTCAGTGCACACTTTCTGGTTAAACTTTAGCTAAGAATCCTTTTAAGTTTTATTCTGTTTATACCTTGCCTTATTCCAGAATAATAAAAATACCTTGAAACTTAACACATACCAATGAATAAGAAAAGCAGTAGAACCAACAATAAAATCAGCAGTAAAATCAAAGGGCCACCAATGAAATAAGCTTCACAGCATTGTTGGAGAGTAGGGAGGACTATAGACTCATGCTCTTACTCTTGGACTAATCAAAATGCAAGGGAAACTGATCTTTGGAGTACTGTGAAGAGGCTAAGTCTTTGCTGTCCAGATAAGGGTAGCCTGCTTTCCACTTCTCACACTTCACTCCAATTTACTGATCACATTTCTTCTTCTTTTTCTCTCCTCCAATTTGTAATTGGTATTTTGAAGTGTTGTGCCGATTTTTCATTCTAGTCATATTCTTAATTGAATTTTGCAAAATTTGTGAGTATGTATTAACTTTACCACTTAATACTAGATTGGGCTGCTGATGCATTTTACTCACCAAAAATTTGCCTTCTGCTTCACGTGGTTACTGTCAAGTTTACTCTGAAATACAATATACCCACTTCACATGAGCAATTTATATTTCAGTATATACTTGACATAGCTGTTGTACACAATTCCTTGGCCTTAGGGGTGTGGGGAGGATCTTAGTGTCACTTAATGTTCTAGGCAGAAGAAAGACTTGGCAAGGGATTAAGACTTTCAGCAAAGGTTGTTGCTGCTGGCAGGGATTATTTCTACCCAAATAAAGAGAGATGGGAGGATCTTAATTGCTGCATTGCAGCCTACTGGAGGGCAAGTGCCTTGCTATTATCAGTTTCAGGTGGTTCAAAAGCCATCAGTTGGAGGGCCTCAAAGTGCAAGATTGGCTTAATACTTTTTAAAAAGCATGCTTTCTGAATTTATGGCATGCAGTCCATTTTCACAGTCACCTGAAGCAAGTAAGAACCCATAGCTGCCAAGTTTCGGATTTGAAAATAAGGGATCAGCACCCTCACCTGTCCCGGGGACAGTCTACGATTCTCAGGGACAGTCCACACCGCGGGGCGCGGTAATCCCCCCAGGCTACAAATTAATTTACACCAGGCATAGCTGCCAAGTTTTCACTTTTCTCGCGAGGAAGCCTATTCAGCATAAGGGAAAATCCCTGTAAAAAAGGGATAACTTGGCAGCTATGACACCAGGCCACACACCATCATCTTCGCCCACCTTCAGAATGGACACCAGCCCCATCCATCTCCCCATCCCACCCTCCTCTTTCCCCATTTTCTTCCCAATGTCTCAATAACCAAAACTGATTTGTTAAAATGTTAGATGGGGAAAATATGAGAGAGACATTGTACACACCTCTGCAATATTCTGTGTGTATTACTGTTCGTTTTCCAGCTTGAGCATCGTTGGAGTGAGAGGTAGGATAGATTTTTTAAATAAAAAAAAATAACTTGTTGCTATTAAAGTGTTCAGGTACCAGAAACAATTTGGTAATTTTAGTCTCTGCATTTACTGGCCTTCCAGCCTTTTTGCCTGCTGCGTCTGAAAATGTTAACTGTAATTTGGAGGAGCCAAAAGCAATCCATCTTTTTCTGTTGCATACTGCCAGCCAGAGTGAGCTTTAAAACAGGAGCAATTAGGATTAAATCATACCAAGGGCTAGAAAGAACTGTTAATTGCAGGTTGGATAAAAATCAATGATTTTTTTAAAAAATCAGATTTTTTTTTATTTAAATCAGATTTTTTAAAAATAAAATGCATTTTGAGGAAAATATATTACCATCCAAAGGTTATACCATCATGAAATAAAGATTAGTCTTTTAATTATGTAGAATATGTAGAATATGTTTAATTTTTTTTGGTAAATAAATTCCATTAATCCATTCACAATGCCATGCTCTTCCAGAGGTTTTTGTAAGATTATTGGGCAGTTTCTCTGCCTACGAGATATTATCACAGATGCTTGGTTTACTTTTGCAGTTCTCAAAACTGAATTTGACTCAGCAGAGATCACATGCCTCTTCTTCACAGCAAAAATATTATAACATGAACAGAGTTGAGGGGAAAAAACCCTTAATCCTATTGTTCTACAAACACCCCCCCCCAACAGATACACACAAATTAATTAAGAAGGGAGCAAAACAACGAAAGCAAACTTTTAAAAAGTGCACAAAAGCCAATGAGCCTCCAAAAAACACACTCACCTCACCTCAGAGCAATACACACACCCCCACACCCCCACAGATACACACAAACCAGAGGGGTAGCAATGAAGACTCTGAATCTGCATTCCGCTCCTTCCCCCAACAACCAGGCTAATCTCAGCGTGTAGGGACCGAGTCTGTGTTATCTCTGCTATCTGCTGCAGGAGAGAGGCACAACAACAGCTGTTCCTTTGACTGTGCGGGGAGAAGCAAGCGGAGCGAAGAAAAGCCTCAAAGCAAAGAGGGAAACGGCTCCCGCTTGCTTTGAGGCTTTTCTCTGCAAGGAGGCAAGGTCTTCCCAGTCTCTGGCCAGCAGGGGGAGGGACTTGGAGCTGCTTACTTTGAAATCCGGGAGTTTTAAGGGATATAAGACATCCGTGGCAGCACCGGAAACGGCTTGGAAACAGTTTTTCCTGCGAAAAATGGGATACTTGGCAGCTATGGTAAGAACCTGCTCTAGGCTTCCAGGTAAAGAATCTCTCCCCCCCCCCCCCCGGCAACTTTCAGCCCATCAAGTTTCCCTAAGTGGCTGCAGACTATTATGGACCTGTATAGCTACACTTAAGGTTAACAAATGTTGTGGCCAGGGAGAGTGTCCCTGCATTCCTTCATGGCACATTTTATATGACAAGTCTCTTCCATAATGTGTACCTGAGATTATTAGGTTGTACACTGAGGTGAATAAATCTAGGGTACATGATAGGGGATTATTGCATTAGTTTTCCTGGTTATAATGCTAGTGCCTCTGTTCCAGTTTCTAACATTCCTTTTAATACTACATTATGGAACTATGGATTTTTCATCAATATACAGGCAACTCCCCATTTGCGTGCGATTGGCACGCATATGACTTCTGATGTGTGTGCTATTTTCAGCACTGCAAGGGAGTGGGGCAGAACGGAATGGGCTTACATGCATCCTGCTAACGCATGCAGTGCCTCGGAATGCTAGCCCTGCATAAATGGGGAGTTGCCTGTATTGCCATGTTCCCCTAAATTTCATTCACACCTGTGGGCATGCTGTGACACAACGCGTGCTTCTGCTGCCATGTGGGAATCCCTTGCAGTTAATTGTAGTGCCTGGAGACAGACAGGTTGCGTATCCTAGCAGTGAGCAGAGGAGAAATGACCACTAGGAGGAACACAGAGAGAAGAAATGCCATGGTGCAGCAGCAAAAGCAGACTCTTTCATCTGTCCCAGCTGCAACGAAACATGCAAGGAGGTAGTACAAGAATACTTGGCTAGTTTAGATGTATTCAAGTCTCCAGGGCCAGATGAACTACATCCAAGAGTATTAAAAGAACTGGCAGAGGTGATTTCAGAACCACTGGCAGAACCACTGGCAGTAATCTTTGAGAATTCCTGGAGAACAGGCGAAGTCCCCGGAACACTGGAGGAGGGCAAATGTTGTCCCTATTTTCAAAAAGGGGGAAATTACTGCCCCGTCAGCCTGACATCTATACCAGGAAAGATTCTCGAGCAGATCATTAAGCAAACGGTCTGTGAGCATCTAGAAAGGAACGCTGTGATCATTAAAAGTCAGCATGGGTTTCTGAAAAATAGGTCATGTCAGACTAATCTGATCTCATTTTTTGACAGAATTACAAGCCTGGTAGATGAAGGGAATGCTGTGGATGTAGCCCATCTTGATTTCAGCAAGGCCTTTGACAAGGTGCCCCATGATATTCTTGTAAAGAAGCTGGTAAAATGCGGGCTAGACAATGCTACCATTCAGTGGATTTGTAACTGGCTGACTGACCGAACCCAAAGGGTCCTCATCAATGGCTCCTTCTCATCCTGGAGAGTAGTGACTAGTGGGGTGCCACAGGGTTCTGTCTTGGGCCCAATCTTATTCAACATCTTTATCAATGACTTGGATGATGGGCTTGAGGGCATCCTGGAGGTCTTTAAGCAGAGGCTTGACAGCCATCTGTCAGGAATGCTTTGATGGTGTTTCCTGCTTGGCAGGGGGTTGGACTGGATGACCCTTGTGGTCCCTTCCAACTCTATCATTCTATGATTCTATAATTCTATGTCTCTCCCTTATCAGTCTCCACAACCGCAGCAGGCGCTGTAGCTGTCCAAAGGTTTGACTTCACTCCCAAAGGCGCACTCCTCCATGGTCTCCTGAGACGGACGGATACCAACAACAACTTCTTCTGCTTCCCCATGATTTACCCATGAAAATAGTGGGGGGACGGGACGACTGTAGGCCAGAATATGCCGCAAATTTCATACCATGTTTTTCCATGTTAATGGAGTTGCAAACAGATTTTTTTTGAAGCAGTTAACATGGACATAACTTTTACTAGATTCCACTAGATTTCCATAAGTGGCTTTTACCTCATATGAAAGATCACATAAAACACAAAAGTTACAAGGTAAAGAAACATCAAGAAAAAGGAATAAAGTGCTCCATATGAAGCTCTAGATTTGCATCTTGACATTATTTTTGCATTTAATGCATTTATCAGTCAAACCAATTTACACAACTACAAATACATGTACTGATGGGCTGATGGGCATGTGTTAATAACGCTATTCTTTTTTAAAAAAAATTATTTTTATTGCATCATTACATCTTTACATCGTTCATTTGCAATTACAGTTTCTCATTCATTTGCAATCATCTTTACATACACTTTTGCAATAACTTCCACCCTTAAGTCTAACCCACCACCATTTCCCACCACCCCACCCCTTTCAGACTTCCCTCCGTCACTTCTTCAATACCTGTATACAAAGCCTTAACTCAATATGCATTCTATATGCACTATTCTTTTTTAAAAAAAAGCTTTATTTAAACATTTAAGTATTACAAAACAAAACAAGAGAAAAAACCCAACAATTCAAAACAAACAATATATATTCAGTATATTCAAACAGACTTAAAGAAAAATATCTTTCCCCCCTCTCCACTCCCATCCCTCACGCTTCCCTCTATCCATGTCCGATCTTCTTTTACCTACTGTACTGTTTATTGTTGCGTTGTTCACTATATCTATTTATTTATCCTATCGTTCCTACTAAATTACTCTAGCACCCACTTTCACCATGTATTCACAATTCCATTCTTCCTTAATTACTTGATTAGAACATGCTCTGATTGATGCTGTTAATTGGGCCATCTCTGCAAATTCAAACATCTTTATTCTCCATTCTACTAGTTCTGGTATTTTGTCAGATTTCCAGTTTTTTGCCAGTGCAATTCTGGCTGCCGCGGTTGCATAAAGAAATGCATTCCTGTTATTCTTAGGGATGTCATTCAAAACTAAACTTAATAAAAAAGCCTCTGGTTTCTTCAAGATTGAAATTCTAAATATCGTTTTACGCTCTTCATGTATCATTGTCCAAAATTGTTTCACCATCTTGCACCCCCACCACAAGCGATACATCATCCCCACCACTGCTTTACATCTCCAACATAGGTTTGTTTGTTTTTTATACATCTTTTAGTTTAACTGGTCTGAGGTACCAGGGGTAAAACATTTTCATTATATTTTCCTTAATTGAGTACCGTAGCATGCAGTAAAATTTACATCAGTTTTCCATAGTCTTTCCCACTTGTCTAAAGTAATTATTTGACCCAGCTCTTGAGGCTATTTTATCATAGGTTCCTTTATTACCTCGTCTTTCAGTTCCCTTTCTAGGAGCATATTATATATTTTCAATATTATTATTTTATTTGGCTGCAGAAGTTCACTTTGTAATTTTGATATTTCCTATACAGGAAATAGTGCTATTCTTCAAAGCTCTAGATGAAATGGAAAGCCATTAATGAGTCTGGGAGGCCCTGCCCTCCTGTCCTCCTGGCTGCCTGGGAAGTGGGTAGAACGCCTTATGACGCCATTAGACACCATGCACTAACAGTTGCTTCAGGAGGTAAAGATTATTCTTGGGATAGGGGACTTTAGCTATAAATACAGCAGCAAATTAAACACAGGTTTGAATTTGACCAGCTTAAATGTTAAGGGTCAGACTGGGTTCAAGTCATTCTTTCATTCAATCTGTCAGCACTAAAGAATTTAGCATTGTTTCAAGTTCTGCTTTAGCTTGTAGGCCTTGTCAAGCTATTGTCTGAAAATCAGTTGAAGAACAGCCTGTTAGAAAGCACTTTGTTGCTGCTTCTTTTTATCAGCCTGTTACACATAGCTTTTAGGATGTTTTCCTGTAGTGAACTTCATGGAAATTCTGAGTAGACATGCATAGGATTGCACTGTTCATCTGTTGCTGTTTTTCCATTTTTTTATTTACAGCGTTTAGAATATAACAAAATTTAATATTCACAAGTAACAGCTCAAATCAGTAGCTTGAAATAAGCTACGCTTTCAGTATAAAGAGAATGAAATCCAGCTGGTTTATCTAAGCATGTGTCCTCAGAGTTGCAATAGTCAGAAAGGTTCTGCCTGCTCCCACCCCTGGCATTTGGCTTCCAGGTGGTTGTCCAGAGGAGCATGTAGTACTTGGACCGAAAAAGGTCCCCCCATCATGGCCAAATTGAGCTTGGGTTTAAACCTTTAATTTTTACACTGTATTTCTATCTGAGGCATGACTTGGGAGTTTGCCCTGGCAAAATCCCACTTGATGTTCCTTGCCGATTTGAAATTCCTGTCTTGTAAATCCTCTGTATCCATCTGATTGGCACGTACAGAGAGTGTCAGACCAGGACCTGAGAGACCTAGGTTCAAATCTTCACTCAGCCATGAAACTCACTGGGTGACCCTGAACCAGTCACTGCCTCTCTGCCTAACCTACCTCACAAGGTAGTTGCCAGGATTAAATGTAGAGGAGGAGAAAAATGTACACTACCTTGAGTTCTTGGGAGAAACAGTGGGATATTAATTAAATAAAGTGCCAGGAGCATGATTCTCTTTTGGTTCATATGCAACTTGTTTCTTTTGTATGTGACCAACTTGCCCCCAAACATTCCTCGGTGCCTAAGAAATTTTAATCTTTCCCACCCCACGGTCTAATCCATGCATAGAGAGCCCTCTGCTCTGCCTTTCTAGCTGGACAGATAACAGGTAGTCTTTCTGAAAAAGCCACCTTGGAAGTTCTGGATTTCAACTTCCTACGTAGCAATCTTTTGCAGGACCATACATTTCCCCATGTCATTGGTTCCAGTGCAACAGCTTGCTGTTCCTCACCACTGCCTGGACGCCTATCTAGATGGAACTTTTGCACAGGCACAGAAGTTGTCATGCAGCCTACCTGTTAAACTGCAGAAGATGGAGAGAGGTGGCATAAGCCTTTTTCCATCATAGCTTTCCAGGAACAATCCTCACAACAACAGTTGCTTGGCTGTCCGAAGTAGCTAGTCAGATGCCTTCAAGAGATTTACTAGTTGAGTAACAGCCCTCCCTTATTGTTTGTTCCCCAACAACTGCAATTAGAAGTATAATGCTTCCAAACAAAGGACGATGAGTCAGTGACAGTTACAGTCGTACCTCGGAAGTCGAACGGAATCCGTTCCGGAAGTCCATTCGACTTCCAAAACGTTTGGAAACCAAGCCACGGCTTCTGATTAGTTTCTGATTGTGCAGGCGCACCAGAAATAATAGCAGAAGCCGCACCGGACATTCGGCTTCCAAAAAAAGTTCAAAAACCGGAACACCCACTTCTGGTTTTCAGTTGTTCGGGAGCTGAAACATTCGACTCCCAAGGTGTCCGGGAGCCGAGAAGTAAGATGGCTAGAAAGTCTTGTTTTGGTAGATATAAAAAAAATGGTGGAGTATGAAAATAAGAGAATATATTGATAACGTTGTTTAGCATTGACTCAGTTCCCTGCCTATAAAATGGGCATAAGAGTAAACGGTCTCATGTGGCCGATGAGAGAGTGAAAATCATTGCCACTCTATAAATATAGTGGTACCTCTGGTTACAAACTTAATTTGTTCCGGAGGTCTGTTCTTAACCTGAAACCGTTCTTAATCTGCGGTACCACTTTAACTATTGTGGCCTCCTCTACCACGCCGCCGTCGCACCATTTCTGTTCTCATCCGGAAGCAAAGTTCTTAACCTGAAGAACTTCCTGACAGTAAGAGCTGTTCGACAGTGGAATTTGCTGCTAAGGAGTGTGGTGGAGTCTCCTTCTTTGGAGGTCTTTAAGCAGAGGCTTGACAGCCATCTGTCAGGAATGCTTTGATGATGATGGTGGTGATGATGATGATGATGATAATAATAATAATAATAATTTATACCCCGCCCATCTGACTGGGTTTCCCCAGCCACTCTGGGCGGCTTCCAACCAAATATTAAAAACAGTACAGCATCAAACATTAAAAACTTTCCTAAACAGGGCCACCTTCAGTTGTCTTCTAAAAGTAAAATAGTTGCTTATTGCCTTGACATCTGCTGGAAGGGCGTTCCACAGGGTGGGTGCCACTACCGGGAAGGCCCTCTGTCTGGTTCCCTGTAACCTCACTTCTCGCAATTATTATTTATTTATTTGTTTGTTTGTTTGTTTGTTTGTTTGTTTATACCCCGCCCATCTGGCTGGGTTTCCCCCACCACTCTGGGTGGCTTCCAGCAAATACCAAAATACATTAAAATATCACAGATTAAAAACTTCCCTAAACAGGGCTGCCTTTAGGTGTTTTCTAAATGTCAGGTAGTTTTTTATCTCCTTGACATCCGATGGGAGGGCGCCACTACCGAAAAGGCCCTCTGCCTTTTGGATGGCAATGAGGGAACCACCAGAAGGCCCTCGGTGCTGGATCTCAGTGTCCAGGCTGAATGATGGGGGTGGAGACGCTCCTTCAGGTATACAGGATCAAGGCCATTTAGGGCTTTAAAGGTCAGCACCAACACTTTGGATTGTGCTTGGAAATGTACTAGGAGCCAATGTAGGTCTTTCAGTACCACTGTTATATGGTCTCAGCAGCCGCTCCCAGTCACCAGTCTAGCTGCCACATTCTGGATTAGTTGTAGTTTCCGGGTCACCTTCAAAGGTAGCCCCACGTAGAGCGCATTGCAGTAGTCCAAGCGGGAGATAACCAGAGCATGCACCACTCTGGTGAGACAGTCTGTGGGCAGGTAGGGTCTCAGCCTGCGTACCAGATGGAGCTGATAAACAGCTGCCCTGGACACAGAATTAACCTGTGCCTCCATGGACAGCTGTGAGTCCAAAATGACTCCCAGGCTGCGCACCTGGTCCTTCAGGGGCACAGTTACCCCATTCAGGACCAGGGAGTCCTCCACACCTGCCCGCCTCCTATCCCCCAAAAACAGTCCTCTTCCAACTCTATGATTCTATGATTCTACTATTTCTGAGTTAGCGAAGTCTTTAACCTGAAGTGTTTGTAACCCGAGGTACCACTGTACTCTATAAATACTAGCTCGTAAAGGAAATGTTAATTGTGTCAAACTGTTGTACCAAAACTCGCCATCAAAGTACAGTGGTACCTCGACTTACGAAAATTATCCATTCCGCGGCCGTCTTTGTAAGTCGAAGTCTTCGGTTGTCGAATCGTTCGGTTGTCAAGGTACCACTGTACTTGTTCAGTATTGTGGCTTTGTGTGCTACTAAGACTTTACGCTACTGCCAGAACTGCAAGGGACTTTTGTCATCATTTCAGTGCAAATTAAGGTGTGGGGTTTGGGTTACTATGTTTCAGCAAGTTTAAAAAAATTATTTCGACTGTTGATTAGCCACTCATTGGCAGAATGAAAGCTGGAATGTTTGGAAAAGGAAGAAATCTCAGGATTCAGTTCATTTTTTATTTGTACTAGCTGTTCTGTGTGATGACTTGCAGTGCTACTTTTCTTCCAGAGAACAGCCATCTGTTCAGGCAAGCAGCTGTTAGTTTCCTCACTTGTACAGTCTAGGGAACTGTTTTAGAAAAGCACTAGAAAAAGCAGTAGCTGTATCTGATAAAGAGGATAGAATGAGGGACAAGCAAATGAATTTGGCACATACCTTCTAACATACAACATGTAGCAGATTTTGCCTTTGTATACTACCGGTAAGAATGGAGCAATTATTCAAGTAAGTTAGTGTGGAGTTTGCATCCATGGTGGGTTCCATACAATAAAGGCATTTTCTAGCTTTTACTGTTCTTAGTTTTCTGGTTAAACCTAAGTAGGGTCTCCAAAATACAGACTCCCTTTCCCTGGGATTGCTCTACCCTCAGACTCAAACATGTTCTGTAGAATTTCATGAGTCATGCCTCCATATTTTTCCTTTTAAAATTTGTAGCGACCTGAACAAGATTACCGTATTTTTCCGTGTATAAGACTAGTTTTCCCCCCTTAAAATTAATGTCAAAAATTAGGTGGTGTCTTATATATGGATACATCTCTCCCCCCCTTTTCTTAAATCTGAGTCCTCAAAAATAGGGGTGTCTTATACATGGGGGCATCTTATAGATGGACAAATAAGGTACATCTGAACAGAAGGCTGAAAAAGACTGCTTAACTTATTTCTTTTATCTGTAAAAGAATATCACACTCTCTAAGCTATTTACATCCTAGGGCTCGGGGTTGAAGAGGAAATAGTGTTCTTGTATTTTCCACATTTGTTTCCCACTGTAGGTGAAAATGTACTTTTTAGCCAGAAAAATGGCAGGTGAAAAAAGTTAAAACAAGTGACCCGTTTTCTGCCCTGTTCATTTGTGAGACTCCACTTACTATGTGGCTTCAGTGACAGGTAACCATGCCAGTTATCTTTTGGATTGTGTGAATGGGCCAACGATGTGAAAGAGCCACAAACATAAATTTTAGCTATCATAATAATGGGGGGGGGGGGAGAACAATGAAACAATTCATCAGACTCGTAAACATCTGGACCTCTAAACCTAGAGTGGCTTACCTTTCACCTTCCAGATGTTGCTACTTTTATTCTTGACCCTTGGCCATGCCAGCTGGGGATGATGGATTTTGGAGTGCAGCAACATTTGAAGGGCCACAGGTTAGCCACACCTGCTCTAAAAAAATCACATCTAAATAGCAAAACAGAGTAAAACCAACTAAGTAGGATAAAAGTCAGCAGCATAAAGAATTAAAGGGAGTCTCAGTAAAAGAGGCCTGCGTTATGTGAATGAGGAACATCCTTATTTTAAAAAATGTACACGCTTGTTCAAGATGGGAATGCAATGTTAGGGATGCGGTGGGAAGTGATCAAGTTCTTAACTATTGATCATAATAAAAACCAGCCACAAGCTGCCAAATTCTACAAAATCAAAATGTGTGACCTTTTATAATAAAAATAAAGTGCAAATGAAATTGATTTTATTATAAAACTAGCTGTCCTGGCCACGCGTTGCTGTGGATTTTTGGGGGGGATTATTTATGTCATTTGTGTTTTGAATGGTAATGGTTGCATAACTTGTTTTTGGTTAGTGTTTTGATGTAACATGCTTTTCCGGATGTTTCAACTTTGTGCTTGTATTTATGGTTTTTGTTTTGTTTGTTTTTTTTGTTTTCTTATGATTGTGCATTTTAGTTTGTTTGTTTTGGTAGTTTTATTTATGTTTTTAATTTTAAGAAGTGTGATTTCCCCCACCCTGTTCTAATTCATGACGTTTCCTCCCCCTCCCCCCGACTTATTCCTGTGATTTTTACTGTCTTCTCCCCACCCTCGGTTTATCCCTGTGATTCCCCCTCTCCCGCATGCAGTTGTTACATAGATAGATAGATGTGGCTTAATGGGTTTTATGGTGGGGTTTTTTAGAGGTTTGTTTATTAAGGTATTTTGTTTAGTTTTGTAGGGTGTTTTTTGTTTGTGGGTCAGAAGTGGGTAGGGTTTAAGATGTGGGTGTGATGTGTTTGTGTGTTGTGGTGTATTTGTAGTGTGGGTAGTTGGTGTGGTGTGTGGTTTTAGAGATTTTGGTATGTGTTGTGGTGTATTTTGTATGTTTTTGTTTGTGGATTGGTTTTTTAAAATTGTTTTGTCCTCCCCCCCCCAGGCCTAGTGGGGGCCTGGCAGGGGCCTAGGGGCCTACATAAAATAAAGGGCGTGCTGCGGCCTGCAATCTGGGCGCTCCCCCCTCCCCCCGGGCCTAGTGGGGGCCTGGCAGGGGCCTAGGGGTCCGGTAATGGCTGCCTTGGTGGTTTCAGTTGCTTGGCTGATGATGTCATAATTTGGCGCTGCCCTTCAGAGCTTTTGCTAGTGACAACGTGCAATCTGGCTTTCTATTGGATGCTGCTGGAGTCTTCAGAGCTTTTGCTGGTGACGTCTAATTTGGGCGCCACTTTATTGCGTTTAATCACTATTTAAGGTATGAAAACTTTTGAGTTTCATTTCCCAATAAAGGACTCAGTGCAACATACAAAATAATACTTTGTTCTAATCACAGTGGAATAAAAAATAGGCCTTATATTACATTGGTGTGGATGCCATCTGTCTCTCTCTATAGCAATGTTTTCCTCTGCTGTCTACACCAGGGTTGTGAGAGGAATGTGATTTTCTTTGGAACCCTGGGAGAAATATTTGCTTGATTAGTAATTGGAGGAATAAATATTATACACTATAAATACATTTACTGTATATTGGTAACGTTTGTGTCTTACATGTAGATGAGACTCGAGCCACAAATAGAAAGGGGGAGGATAAAGTTGGAATGAATCAACCAACAGTAGAGACCTACACAAACTTTGCAGCACTACAATTATGCAGAAAATTTGCGCGCGCACCCACACAAATATACTAAATTAAAGTGTTGTCTCCTTTTTATTTACCGTATTTATTATTTAAATACATTTTAAATAAACTTGTTGTTGTTGTTTAGTCATTTAGTCGTGTCTGACTCTTCGTGACCCTATGGACGCCAGGCACTCCTGTCTTCCACTGCCTCCTGCAGTTTGGTAAAACTCATGTTGGTGGCTTCGAGAACACTGTCCAACCATCTCATCCTCTGTCGTCCCCTTCTCCTTGTGCCCTCCATCTTTCCCAACATCAGGGTCTTTTCCAGGGAGTCTTCTCTTCTCATGAGGGGGCCAAAGTATTGGAGCCTCAACTTCAGGATCTGTCCTTCCAGTGAACACTCAGGGCTGATCTCCTTAGGAATGGATACGTTTGATATTCTTGCAGTCCATGGGACTCTCAAGAGTCTCCTCCAGCACCATAATTCAAAAGCATCAATTTTTTGGTGATCAGCCTTCTTTATGGTCCAGCTCTCACTTCCATACATCACTACTGGGAAAACCATAGCTTTAAAGGCCCTACACCACAGCTCTAAATACTTATTTTTTATTTATTAACTTTATACCCTGTCCTTCTTCCTAAAGGTTCTCAGGGCAGCAAACGCATCAGCCTTAACATAAGACCATAAAAATAATAATAATAAGACATATAAAAACAGTAACATATTCTCACAGCTAAGTTTAAGGTTGCCAGGAGTAGAAACTTTCAGCCATCAAATGACTGGGTGAGTAGAAATGTTTTTAAATTCCTCCCAAATGTTATAAAGAGGGGAGCAGATGCACATCTCCAAGGAGGGCATTCCGCAAATGAGGAGCCGCTGCCAAGAAGGCCCTGTCATGAATCAGCAGAAGCTGGGAAGTACGCAATAAAACCACAAACAGGGCCTTTCCTGTTAATTGAAGGGCATGAGAGGGTTGATACTAAGGAAGGTGCTTGGCTCCAAAACAATTTAGGGCTTTGAATACAGTGGTACCTCAGTTTTCGAATGTCTCAGAAGTTGAACGTTTTGGTTTTCGAATGCCGAAAACCCGGAAGTAACTGCTTCGGTTTTCGGTCGAACGTGCCATGCGGCTTCCGTATTTCGAATGTTTCGGAACTCGAACTGTCTTCCGAAACCGATTATTTTTGAAAACCAAGGTATCACTGTACCACACATTGTCATGTTTGGAACTTGGTAGGGGAAGCATGATCAGAAGGGTGATTTAGCCAGGTTTTTGTTACATGTGTGCTACACGTGTAGTTAGGCCCTTGGTGTGAAAGCTGGCATGTTCCCAGTTTGAGTCTTACTTTCAGGTCTGAAATCTTATGTGGCTTTAGATAAACTACAATATCTCAGCTTTCTCTTCACTCCTTCTCCTGCCCTTCAAAAAGGGGGTGATAATACTTAGAGGAGGGATGGAGAACCTGTGCCCTTTCAGAGGTCTGTCCCTATTTGCATATCTAGGAGCCAACTGATTTTTTTAGTTTTACCCCTGTAAGTCACTTTGGGTATAATTAATCACTGAAAATATTGTGGTGATGATGGGAGTTGCGGGCTAACAACATCTGTGGGCCTACAGGTTCTTTGTCCTTGTCTTGCAGCGTTTTAAGTATTACTGAAACAATGTGTGAAGTGCTTTGGACTTAGCATTGGTCTATGAATACTAGTAAATACCTATGAAGTGCTTACCTTCCCACCTGAGTTGTAAAACATTCTCCCTAGTAAAAGTGCTACAGGAATTCCCGTCAATAAAATGGCTTATGTAAAATTGGTATGTGAAGAAGTGTGCATGCACACAAAAGCTCATACCAAGAACAAACATAATTGGTCTCTAAGGTGCTACTGGACAATTTTTAATTTATATATATATATATTTCTATGGCTTATGTAAGTTTCATAGAGCCAATCCAAATGTACAGGGAGATGTGCGACCCAGTCCTGCGCAGGCTTTGCCACCTTTAAATTGTAGAGGCGCTACAGTGCCTTGCAGGACTATACTATGAACCAGTACTAACATTTAAATTAGCTCCTGTGTGGTTTCACCAGCATGCTCAGAAATAATAATACTGAAAATGTAAGATAAGCAAGTACCTTCAGGAATAGATATAGTACCTTCAGGAATAGTAACTGAAGTTCTTGTGGTCTAACTCTAAACCACTGAGCCTCTCGGGCTTGCCAGTCAGAAGGTTGGCGGTTTGAATCCCCACGACGAGGTTAGCTCTTGTTGCTCGGTCCCAGCTTCTGCCAACCTAGCAGTTCGAAAGCATTCCAGTGCTTCCGGTGAGAAGGTAAATGGCGTTTCTGTGCGCTGCTTTGGTTGCACCAGAAGGTGCTTAGTCATGCTGGCCACATGACCCAGAAAAACTGGCTGCCGACAAACACCGGCTCCCTCGGCCTGTAAAGTGAGATGAGCACTGCAACCCCACAGTCGTCTGCGACTGGACTTAAGTCTGAATTCTACCTGTCCTTCCACCTAACACCTTTCAACCATAGACACTAATCTTGCATTCCTGGCTTGGCCTGTGATTGCTTGGACATCCTTACTTTGAAACACCCTTGCACATGCTGCCTCCATTGATTCTTGCTCCTTCCACACTCCCTGTGTCCCATCATGCTCATTAACTTATTCTCTTCACTTTCTTAAACTATTACAGTTGAGTTGATGTATGAAGAGCCACATTGGGTCATGGTGTGGGTGTCTGTAAAACTTTATCTCACAGGTGAAACTCAGAAAATTAAAGAGTGCATTTATTTCAGTAACGCAACTTAAAAGGTGAAACCAATATATGAGATAGATGCATGACATGCAAAGCAAGATATGTCAAGCCTTTATTTGTTGTAATTGTAATTATTTGTCGTTAGGCGGGTCATTTATAAATGGAATGTAATTAATGAAATGTAATAGCTATGTTTATTTTTGTATTATTGTAACTAATTGTTTTATTACAGTGGAATTTCCAAAAGAAAGCATTTGTAAAAATTAAAATTAAAATAAAAAATAATAAGTTGCATTACTGAAATAAATGCACTTTTTGAAGATATTCTAATTTTCCAAGTTTCACCTGTATATGGATTTAAGTTGTCACTTAGTTCCCCTGTGTCTTCTGGTAGATGAAAATATGAGAAGTGCAAGACTCTGAGTGAACGTGTTTGTGTATTAAAGGAAGTTTCTGGATTTAGTGGATTCTAGTAAAGGCTAGAATCCTGATGAACAACCTTATCTTCATTCATGCAGTGTTTTGATGTGAAACCTGTAGCCAAAACTCTTAGTGCCAGGAATATATTATCCCCAGTACATTTCTTTTAGGGTTTGCTTGCTTAAAGCATTTTATCCCATTATTTTGCTAAAAGGTTACTAGAGCAGCTTACAAAATTAGTAGTAGGACATAGAATCATAGAAGAGTTGGAAGGTCCCAAGGGTCATCTAGTCCAGCCCCCTGCAATGCAGGAATCTCAGCTAAAGCATCCATGATAGATGGCCAGCCAATCTCTGCTTTAAAACCTCCAAGAAAGGAGAGTCCTCCACCTCTCATGGGAGTCTGTTCCACTGCCAAACAGGTCTTACTGTCAGAAAGTTTTTTCAAATGTTTAGTTAGAATCTTTTTTCTTGTAACTTGAAGCCATTGGTTCAAGTCCTACCCTCCAGAGCAGGAGAAAACAAGATTGCTTCCTCTTCCATGTGACAGCCCTTAAGATATTTGAAGATGGCTATCATATGTTCCCTCAGTCTCCTCTTTTCCAGGCTAAACATACCCAGATCCCTCAAGCACTCCTTGTAAGGCTTAGTTTCCAGACCGTTTATCATCTTGGTTGTCCTCCTCTGCACATGTTCCAGCTTGTTAACATCCTTCTTAAATTGTGGTGCCCAGAATTGGACACAGTATTCCAGGTGTGGTCTGACCAAGGCAGGATAGAATAGTACTATTACTTCCTTTGATCTGGACACTAGACTTCTGTTGATGCAGCCTAGAATAGTGTTAGCTTTTTTTGAAGCTGTATCACACTGTTGACTTACATTAAGCTTGTGGTCCATTAAGACCCTTAGATCCTTTTCACATGTACTGCTAGTAAGTCAGGTGTCCCCTATTCTATATTTGTGAATTTGGTTCTTCCTGCCTAAGTGCAGAACCTTGCATTAGCCCTATTGAAATACATTTTGTTAGCTTGTGCCCAGTTCTCCACAATCTGTTAAGGTCATTTTGAATTCTGATTCTGTCTTCTGCGGCATTGGCTACACCTCCCAGTTTGATGTCATCCTGCAAATTTGATGAGCCAGTCTCTGTCCACAGGCTTATAATCTAAAAGAAGGAAAAGAGGATGGGGAAAGAAGGAGAGAGACACAAATTCAGGCACCAGTTCTCATAATGACCAGCTGGGATAGAAACAGTTCAGAAAGCCTGATAGTGTGGCTCTCATTGGGTGACAGTTGAGAGAGGGTGAAAGCTAATTAATCTCTTTGCATAGGCAGTGTTTCATTTATCTCCTTCTCTGCAAACAGGTATGAAATTTCAAGCAGGTGTAAAGTTAACTCATATCAGGTTCACTACAGAATATATTTGCTGTTACAAATTACAAGAGTTATTATCTCATGCTTATCTCTCTTAAACTGGTGAAAGGAATTACATGCTTTATACAGAATCAGGCCACTGGTCTTTCGTGCTCAGTATTGTCTACAATGATTGACAGAGGTGCTCTAGCACTTCAGATAGGATTTTTCTCAGGCCCCCCTGGAGATGCCTAGAATTGAACCTGGAATCTTCTGCAGGCAGCACATGTTTTCTACCACTGAGCTATATAACCATATAACCCAAAATACAGCTGCTTATACATATCAAGCCAATCGTCTATCATATTTTGGCAGAAACCAACCAAGTCAGCTTGTTTCCTGGCAGCATGGCAAGAACAGTGAAGAAGTGAAGTGACTGTGATTTCAGCAGTGTGCACCTGCCCACTATGTGTTCACATTAAACACTAGTTTATTTTAACTACTGTATAGCTTTAATGTAATGTGTGGATGAGAAAGATGAGGATTGCTGAAGGGAGAGGCTAAGGTGCTTCCACAGCTAACTTTGAAACATAGCTGTGACATTATTGTGTTTCAAGGCTGAATTAAGCAGTGGGAAACCAATGAAATTACTTGTCTGTAATCTTCAATAGAGAAAAATATATATAAAAACTATGCATTAGTGCTGAGTTACCCAGGACTTCAAAGCCTGTCAGTTTAGGTCAATTAATTGACCTAAATAGAAATAGAAACCTGTTTTGGGTGCATATCTGTGCTCCACATGGGAAAGATCCATTTCTCTGTCACTTTTATATGTTGATGTTTTATTAGTATTGAATCTCTATTGACTGCATTTTGTCATGTGTTTGTAAAGCCACCATAGCAAATTCTTTTGAAATGCACGTTGTAAATCCATTCAGTAAGTAAATTTAAGAAGGATGAGTGTTTGAGGCTTGTACCTAGAAATGTGATGCTTGCACTAGGAATTTGAAATATTTGTTTAGCTATGCGAAGGGCTGCTGTCTTAAATATATATATTTTTTAAAAATCTGATGATGGACTACAGGAATTTGTATCTGGTGCTTGGCATTTGAAATTATTTTTTCCTGCCTTGAATATCCTCACGATGCATTTCATACTTGTATTCAAAATATACTGCATGTTACGTTTCTTCAAACTCCATCTACCGTAGATCTGATCAATTTTCAGTATGGTCCTTAACACTGATCAGTCTCTCTTGTTGCCCAGGTTAGAGAAACCTTTACTGAAATCCAATTATAAGATTTATTGGTCTTTGGAGGAACTCCCTTCTTAATGTTTGTGTGTTTCTGTCTCTCTCCAGCTGTCCCTTTCCCTCCTACACAGCGGTTAACCCTGAAAGAAGTTTTTGAGGATGGGAAACCCAGGCTGGAGGTCTTAAGAAACCACTTGGTGAAAGAAGGGCGTCTGGAGGAGGATGCAGCGCTGAAGATAATCAATGATGGAGCCTCCATTCTGAGGCATGAGAAGACCATGATTGAAGTTGAGGCTCCAATCACAGGTCAGATAATGCTTTATTTTGTGGCTTGTTGTTTTCTGAGGCTCATCTGGAATGACTGGCTGCTAAAGCCAGCAGGTTTCTTGGTGCATGTTCTTTCCACTAAAGTGTGCTCAAGATCAGAAAGCTTTCTATACCTCCAAAGGGAAGAAGTGTTTTTGTAGATTGGAGATTTGAGTACAGGAGCTCAGTATAATCCAACAATTTAGACTGAAGAAAAGCCATGTTCCCTATTGGTTCTGTGACCTTTCTCTTCTTAGCACGTAATCCTGTCCCTCTTTTTTGTCCTTCCTCCCCTAGTGTGTGGTGACATTCATGGGCAGTTCTTTGACCTGATGAAGTTGTTTGAAGTTGGAGGATCACCCAGTAACACTCGCTACCTCTTCCTGGGAGACTACGTGGACAGAGGCTACTTCAGTATAGAGGTGACAATTCAACTGAGCTTTTGGGGATTACACTTTAAAGTTTGGACTGAGCATATGGAACCTTTTCTTCTTCCGCTTTGGTGGTTTATGCAGTCTAGTACAATTACAGAGGGTTAATATGCAACAAGGTTTATCTTTAAATCAGTACAAATTTATTTTTATGTTGGTCAGGAATCATGATGGCAAAGTGGCTAGATTGCAGTAAAGGACATTATGGGTTCAGGTCTGCCAAGCCTCATTCCAAATGCTACCATGTTCCTCCCCCTTCCCACAAATAAAAATAAATTAGGATGCACAAGAGCAACTGACCTGTCAGTTGGCTAAGGACAAATAAAGTAGTCTGTGGTTTTTTTTCTTTGCATGCTATTTGTATTAAAATATATAGGCCAATTTTCAACCAAAAGATGTGCCAACCACAGAATACAATAAAAATGATAAGTCGTAGACATCTGAATATCATTATGGACTGCTTCAGATGTGTAAAAATGTGTGATAACTAAACAAAATAAAAGCTTGCCTCTTTTGTTCTCACCTGGGCATCTTTATGAGCTTTGGTTGCCCTAATGCATCTTCAGGTTCATCTGGGCTTAAATACAGTATATGAATATTTCACTGTCTAAATGTTTCTGTGCTTTTTTGGGCCCCACAGGCCAGACAACATATATTCAGAATTCATAGTTGACTCCAGTCTGCTAAAACAATCCTACAAAAATGGATAATTAGCTAGGAAGGGGTGAACAGAGGAGGAAACAATCACTTCATCAACTCACTTATCATTCAGATGGAAATAGTACTTCTCCTCTTACAGCCAGCTGGCATTATGAAGGGTTAGAATAGAATCATAGAATCATAGAGTTGGAAGAGACCACAAGGGCCATCCAGTCCAACCCCCTGCCAAGCAGGAAACACCATCAAAGTATTCCTGACAGATGGCTGTCAAGCCTCCGCTTAAAGACCACCAAAGAAGGAGACTCCACCACACTCCTTGGCAGCAAATTCCACTGTCGAACAGCTCTTACTTCCAGGAAGTTCTTCCTAATGTTTAGGTGGAATCTTCTTTCTTGTAGTTTGAATTCATTGCTCCGTGTCCTCTTCTCTGGAGCAGCAGAAAACAACCTTTCTCCCTCCTCTATATGGCATCCTTTAATATATTTGAACATGGCTATCATATCACCCCTTAACCTTCTCTTCTCCAGGCTAAACATACCCAGCTCCCTAAGCCTTTCCTCATAAGGCATCATTTCCAAGCCTTTGACCATTTTGGTTGCCCTCCTCTGGACACATTCCAGCTTGTCAGTATCCTTCTTGAACTGTGGTGTCCAGAACTGGACACAGTACTCCAGGTGAGGTCTGACCAGAGCACAATACAGTGGTACTATTACTTCCCTTGATCTAGATGCTATACTCCTATTGATGCAGCCGAGAATTGCGTTCGCTTTTTTAGCTGCTGCATCATGTCAAATTTATGGTCTACCAAGACTCCTAGATCCTTTTCACATGTACTGCTCTCAAGCCAGGTGTCACCCATCCTGTATTTGTGCCTTTCTTCTTCTTTTTTTGCCCAAGTGTAGTACTTTACATTTCTCCCTGTTGAAATTCTTCATCTACAAACTCTCCTAGACAATGACAGTTCTCTTTCTCAAGCTCTGTGGCACCCCACTAGTCACTTCTCTCCAGGATGAAGAGGAGCCATTGATGAGGACCCTTTGGGTTCGGTCAGTCAGCCAGTTACAAATCCACTGAATGGTAGCATTGTCTAGCCCACATTTTACCAGCTTCTTTACAAGAATATCATGGGGCACCTTGTCAAAGGCCTTGCTGAAATCAAGATAGGCTATATCCACAGCATTCCCTTAATCTACCAGGCTTGTAATTCTATCAAAAAATGAGATCAGATTAGTCTGACATGACCTATTTTTCAGAAACCCATGCTGACTTTTAGTGATCACAGTGTTCCTTTCTAGGTGCTCACAGACCGTTTGCTTAATGATCTGCTCTAGAATCTTTCCTGGTATTGATGTCAGGCTGACAGGGCGGTAATTGTTTGGGTCCTCTCTTTCCCCCTTTTTGAAAACAGGGACAACATTTGCCCTCCTCTAGTCTGCTGGGACTTCGCCTGTTCTCCAGGAGTTCTCAAAGATTACTGCCAGTGGCTCTGAAATCACCTCTGCCAGTTCTTTTAATACTCTTGGATGTAGTTCATCTGGCCCTGGAGACTTGAATACAGACTTGAATACAGTGGTGCCTTGACTTACGAATCCGTAAGTGCGCGTCCATTACCCCCCTTCGTAAGTCAAAAAATTCAGTTGTCGAGTCATTCGTAAGTCGAGGTACCACTGTATTTGCAATCCTTGGGTGTTGCTTGAAATCATCCTTTGTACACTGTTGGCATGTGGCCCTTTCATGCTGTTCTTGGCCCTCCCCCCCCCCCAGCCCAAAATGGAGAGAGAGCTGTGAAAGGCTTGTTTCTTTTCTACCAAGCAGGTATTCATCTTTCACAAAGCAAGGTGGGCTTTGACTAGTGCACGCAGGGGGCTGCTCCAAATGACACTTGATAAAACGGAATTGAGAAGCTTTACTTCACTTCTGTGCATAGAGATATGCCTTACCTCCTGCATCCTGCAAAATAACTTCTCTCTGCCTTGAATGAAAGATTTTCTGCTTAGGTGTGTTTAGCACTGGCTTCTAATATTGAGATGGAAGCCAGACACTAGGCTTGGAAGAGAGAAGATGTATTGGCATACAAGGCAACAATACCTAAGTATTTATGGTTTTTGTCAAGGCTTGTAATAACAGGACCTAACTGCCTCAAAAAAAAGAAAGAAAAGAAACCAGCTGGGGCAATCTCAGATATGGAAGAACCTCATTTTTGTGGACAGGCATGACCTCTTATCACAGATTTTCAAGAGTTTCTGTTATACTTGGCTCCTGCTGTTGCTTGTTCCACTTTGCAACATGGGCGCGGTGTGAGCTTTCATGGGCCTTGGATATCACAGTTTGAGTCTGTACAACTGGGTTGGGGAATATTAGGGAGCATTTGCCTGAGGAGTTGGTGTTAATGACCAAACAAAATAAAACAGGATGTAATTTTTATAATTGCACCCTGATGCAGGCAGCCAGGAAGCAGGATGCAGAGCTGGGAGGGAGGGGCAAGACTGGTGTTCTCAATGCAAAGGAGTTACCTGCGCTTCTATGAACATTTATATTATGTATCATGCTCTGATAGTTGGACTTGCACCTGGAGGACTCACGTTCAAATCCCTGTTGGCCATGAACCTCTCTTGGTGGCCTTGGACTAGTGTCTCTGCCTTTGTTTGGCTTAACAATAAACTCTGTTGGCATGTATATTGTTCTGAACATATATGAGTGTATTAAGTGCTTTATGCTTAGTCAGATCATTGGTCCATATAATCTAGTATTGTCTACTTCATAGACATACACCTTACAAATGAAGCATCTCACCTTGTGGCCAAGGCAGCTCACTGCAGCTATTCTGTTGCAGGTAGTTCAATGAAGCTGGGATGTATTTTTCAGCCTGTTTTGGATTGCTCACACACACCCCCTTCCAAACGATCAGATTTGCAGCTTGGACATATTATTGGATCTGGCTCTGTCTTTGAATGCCCAAGTGATATCTGTGGCTTTCCACCAATATGACTCCTCCTGGACAAAAATAGTATAGCCACTTCTGCCCCTTGCAGTGATCAGTGTCCAATGGTGCCATCAGCGGAGGGGAGCAGGCAGAGGCCACCTGGTTGGAGCCAGCCAGCCTCTGAGGGAGGCAGAAAGAGAAGGGGAAGCTTAGAAAGTGGGAGAATAAAATAGGAGGGAGGGGAGGACAAAGGGGTGGTTGAACCTAGAGCAGAAATAAATCAAGAATCTGCTTCTGCTTTGTTTTGTTACCAACCTGTTCAAAAGGATGCATTTCTTATCCCTTCATGCGAGAACATGGCATGACTAATCTTATCCAGCACAGATTTTTAAAAGTGAGGGAAAGACAGAACAGAACTTGAAAAATGTTTGAAAACATTCAGGTAGCTTCTACTGGAGGCTTTTAATTTTTTTAGAGGTGACCATCTCTGTGTTTGCATGGCTACTTTCCTGATTTCCAATTTCACCTATTGTGCCTTGTTGATCCTGTTTGCCATACTACCACTGTTCTATTTTGCTAAAATGTTGTAAGTTCTTCAAAATAGCTCAGCTGAAATTAACAGTGCCGAATTGAGGAGGTTGCTGCAAATTAAGCAAACTTGCAGGATTTAAGTAACAGTGAGCAATTCCTTGTTTGTTTGTTTTTAAAAAGTATGTGTTGGATGTCCTACCTGAAGCATGGATGCCACAAGTTAGCAGAGGCAGCAAGAGTTTTTGGCCTACCTGGGGAGGAGGATCGTTGGACTTGGCTTTGGCACAGTTAGATGTACAGTCTTGCTTGCCATTCCTGTGCTGCACTGGTGTGCCAACTTGGTGGCTCAGTGAATTAGGAGGACAAGCCACCCCAGGATATTGGAGGTGGGGGCAAATCTGCATGGACTGGAGCTAGAGGCAAAGCTGACTTAGGAGAACACTGTTATAGCTTAGTTGGCAGAACACGAGACTCAGGGTCATGGTTTCAAGTCCCACATTGGGCAAAATATTTATGCATTGCAGGAGGGACAATTCTATGATTTTATATTGGCACACCTGCCAAAAAAGTTGGCCATGCAGTTGGATATTGAAGATCCTTGTTTCAGTCCCTGGTGTTTCCAGTTAAAAGGATCAGGTAGCCAGTGATATGAAGGACCTATCTCTGAGACACTGTTAAGTCTGCCTGGCTAGATGGACAAAATGTCTGACCAGTATAAGGCATCTTTCTATGTTTCCACTCTGAGCTCTTTGCAGCAGGACCTTGTGGAATCGAGCTTTCTTCCTTTCTGGAAATCCAGCTCCTTGGGCTTATTTCCAGAAAGTTCCGAAATGCAATTCTCTGCAAATGAATGTTCTAACATGCTGCCTTCAATCACTCTCTTGTAGTGTATGCTGTATTTATGGAGTTTAAAGATAAACCACCCCAAAACACTTTTCCTGCTCCGAGGGAACCACGAGTGCAGGCACCTCACAGAATACTTCACCTTTAAACAAGAATGTAAGTATGGGATGACTGGGGTAGGCTGTGCATCTGGTTAGGAAAAGCTATAGATGTTGGTGTGAAAACATGCAGTATGTCCTTGCCCTCTTCTCCTTCAATATGCATGGAAGGGGAGTTTTAAATTCCATAGAGCAGAGAGGCTGTGAGCACTGTTCCTATGGCACTGTCTCCCTAGCAGTCTGACTCCCTGCAAGTTGTCCCTCCCACTCCCATCAATTTAGGAATCCAACATGCTGTAATTATAGCCAAGAGTTTCAGTTCCAAATTGTGCAGCTGGAATCGGAGTTGGATGGAAATTGAGGGCTTCCCCTTTTTAACACAGACTGAGTGAAACCCGATCACCTCCTGTAAGTGTGTGTGAAGTTAAATGGGCAGGCCTTTGTTAGTTTTTTATAGACTGAATGGTGATGATGCAAAGGGGAGACTGGTCACTTTGCTTCTCAGTTTCAGAATGTCACTGCTAAAAGTTAGTTTTTCTCCCTTCATTACAGTTCCTCTTCTCATTAAATATTTTGTGCTGGTTCTCTGACTGCCCGTATCAGCTTCAAACTCTGAGACTTTTCATTTAAGGCCCTCATCTACCCACAACAGTATATCCTTTTTCTCTGTCATCCATTACAGTACTTGCCTTGTACCTCCTTATCACATTTGCCCTTTCTGCCTTGGAATACAAGTTCCCCTATTTGAACTTCTCAGCTCTTTTTGGCTCCAGGCTTCCATCAGCTCCTGTAAAAAAGAAACTGGCAGACAGCTGTTGTGTAGAACTTCTTGTTCATATTTCTTGTACTTGCTTTGTTCTCCCTTCTCTCTCCTAATACCATGCCAGATCTGAGGTCCATGTTTGCTTTTAGCTTTTACCCAGTCCATGTACAGTTTGCCTCATTCCCGGAAAATCTGGAAGTACAGTGGCCATATGTGCAAGAGAGCCTCATGTTGTAAAGATAGTCCATATTTTTATTTTAATCCTTCAGAAGCTTAATTTTCAAGAAGTAGTGCATTTTCTAAAAGGATGATGCCATAACTGAAAGATACAAGCCCAGGTATCTGGATTTGTATTTTCAGTCATCATTCTGCTTCTAGAGTATATACAAACTTTAATATATACATTATGCTGATTAACCAGGTACTTTATGGGAAAAAATCTTTCTTTGTTTTGAAAGCTGCCCTTGGCTTTAGTTGCCTTTCTGGGTCTTATAGTCTACAGAAGAGAGTTAACAACACTTTTATCTTCCCTTTTAACACTATTTATGATACCCTTATATATTTCAAACAGTGAAAATCCAGACAGAAAAGTTTTTGAGCTTTTTTGGCAAATTCACAAAAAAGAGAAATTTTTGAGCTATCTTGCCCAAAACGACACTGCCAACATGGGTTGCCATACTTCCGGATTTTCCCAGACATTTTTTTTGTGTGATTTCCACCCGGACACTGCTTTCGACTGCAGTATTCCAGATGTGTTCAGGAATTTCCAGGCATATGGCAACTCTACAAATATATTGATTTGTGTTATAAGAGCTGTAAGTTGAATAACTGGTGTCTGGACTGACTTTAGTCATTTGGGGAGCTTCTTTGTCTAAATGTTTTAAATAAATTTATTAAACGGGCTGAATGACACTAGTAATATAATATAATATAATACAATATAATATGTATAATACATATCTAACTTAGAGCAGGCCTAGAAAACCCTAACTACTTCCAGAGTCTTGCTATGTATAGTTACTTTCTGCAGGAAAGCTTTGCTTAGGACAGTGGTTTTCAAATTGTTTCTTGGAAGCTCATCAGATGCTCCTCAGTGGGAGAATCAGTCCAGGTGAGCAAGTTTTCCTGGAAGATGGCTTGTCCCATCTTCTCCTGCAATGTGCAGAAGCAGGACTAAAGAGCCTAGGAGCTAACTCTTAGGGGTCAAGATCCCTTTGCCTGCCCAATAAAATATTTGAGGGGGCCAGGCACCCCCCCCCAGTTGATGGGCATTGCCATTCAAATGGTGTGTGTGTGTGTGTGTGTGTGTGTGTGTGTGTGTGTGCCAGTGCCATGTCATTGATTGATTATATATTCTATTCAAGTTGGTACCTGTACTAGAGAGTGCATTCTGTTGTTCACTCCCAGTTCAGAGTCCGGAATTTCCAGGACATACTTTTTTGTCTGGACATTCACTGTTTGAAATATGGCAACTCTATGGTGAAGCCTAGCATGGATGGCTACAATTCTATGTGAACTACATGTACACCATAGAACATGTCCAAGAATCTTCTGCAATGGACAAGGAGTCTGCAGGAGATGTACTGCAGTTCCTTGGCAGACATGTTGGTGTGGGAAGTCTCTCAAGCAGGAAAGCATGAAAAGTCCTGGCTCAGAGAGAGGAAGAGGCAAGGCAGTTGTATTTCTTAAGTCCAGGTGACTGGCAGTTTTCTGGGAGCCTTTTTATTTTTTATCTTTTATAGTTTGCGTAAGTCATTGCAGTTCTCTTGCCTCTGTTTCCTGCAGGTCGAATCAAGTACTCCGAGCGGGTGTATGATGCATGCATGGATACATTTGACTGTCTTCCTCTTGCTGCCCTTTTGAACCAGCAGTTTCTGTGCGTGCATGGAGGGCTGTCTCCTGAAATCACATGTCTAGATGATATTAGGAAAGTAAGTGGTCCCTCTTTCTTTTCCCTCCATAGAACAGCACAGGCATCATAGTTCCAGTTAGGGTGGTCTTGTAGGCATACCTGTCCCCATTCTGACAAGGTTCCACTCCAGGGTATGTTTCCCCACCATCTTTTCTTTTGAGGCTACCTAAGACTTGTTGAAGGGGCTGCCAGGGATAAAAACATATACACTTCTCTCTGATCCCAGGCTTAAGTTCTGTAGGGTTGACAGTGGTGGAGGAAGGGTGTGCAGTGGGGGCGGTTGGTGACAAAATGCTGGGCACTTACCGCGGGGCCTCCAGTGTGCCTGAGCCACTCGTCTCTCCTGGGAGAGACACGGTGTCTAGGGCGCGCGCAGGCTCCCCTCTGCCCAAACAGTCCGCCCGCTGCCTCCCCCCAGCTGTAGGGCAGCTGAGTGGGAGGAAGGCAGACTCTGGAGGCGCTGTGGTGCACCCCGCCCCCTATGGGCAGCTCGCCCCAGTCGCCCAAGCGGCTTTTTCCACCAATGGGTGGAAAGAGGAAAGGTGCCAACAGGGAACTCGTGTGCGCTCGCAGCATTCGCTCTCCTTCCTGGCTCGCTGGAGCACGGCTGAGGCTTACTCTCTGGTTATTTTTCCTCCTTGCGCCCTTTTTCGTGCCCTGGTTGCCAAGAAATAAACAGTAAATTGCAAGAACTCGGGCCAGGAGGAAGATGAATTTCAAGTAAGTCTTCAAAAACTTTTTATTTATGTAATGATAAGATGAATTCAAATAGGAATCAATTCCAGTATGATAATGAGGCAAGTAAAAATAAATTGCAGTGAAAAAATCCCAGGACAAGGCCCTGTTTCGCCAATTCTTCATCAGCTGGAATGTAGAAAACTCAGAATAAGCGAACATCGCTCTAGGATCCGTAATCACATCTTGGAGGTGCCACAAGTCGAGCATTACACTCAATTTAAACATACAGAGGATGACGTTTCATTCTTTGTAATATGGACATTACCGCAAACCCGCTTTCACCGAAAGAATAAGGACAGACTCCTTCTTCAACAAGAATCTAAATTTATTCATCTCTTTAACACATTACATCCATGGGGCTTGAACAACAGTCTTGACTTTACAGCATTTTTATAATTATTTTTGGATCTTGATACCACATTGAGTTCAACCATGTTTCTCTGCCTTTAATTATCTTAGCACATTCTAGTATTCTTAGATGTAATACTGTTCCTTTAATTTTGCAGTAAACCACACCTTATATTTGATTTAAATGCTGCAAACAGTCTGAGCTAGTTAGGCAAACATACTTGGTACACTCTGACCATTAAAACATTGGTAAGCTACCTCTGTCTATTATAAGCGATATAACCTTGTATTTAGAAAACAACATGTATTTTTGGTGTAAGAACAATTACTTTAAGATGTATTATCATTTAAAACATAGACAAGCTACTTCTGTCTATTATAAGCGATTCAACTTTGTATTTAGAAAACAGAATGTAATTTTGGTGTAAGGATAGTTATTCTTAGATATACCTTCAGTGTTCATTTAAAACATAGTTATCTCTGTCTTTTACAAACGATAATACTTTGTGTTTAGAAATCAGAACGTATTTTTGTTATAAGGATAATTACTCTAAGATTTATTTCTAATGTTCAATTTTTCAACATTCCAGCTGATGTAGAATTGGCGAAACAGGGCCTTGTCCTGGGATTTTTTTCACTGAAATTTATTTTTACTTGCCTCATTATCATACTGGAATTGATTCCTATTTGAATTCATCTTATCATTACATAAATAAAACTTTTTGAAGACTTACTTGAAATTCATCTTCCTCCTGCCCTGAGTTCTTGCAATTTACTGTTTATTTCTGGTTGGCAAGAAAGGCATCTTTGCCACCTTGAATGGCGGGGAAAAGGGTGGGAAGGAGAGGCCGCTGACGCTCTTGGCATGGCTTCTCCGGACCCTCCTTCCCAGGGAGGCGAAGTGCAAAGTGCTGCGGCTGTGGCTGCATTTACTGGCCGCGGGCACCAGGTTTGTTGCATTAGTGAAGGCAGGAGTGTGTGAGTAAAAGTTTGCTCCTGTGCCCACCTCCAGTGGCTGCCAAGAGCCTGTTGCCGTTGCAAGGGAGATGCAAGTGTTTCCCTTTTTGAAGAGAGAGAGAGAACGAGAACAGGGGAGGGCAGAGGAGGATCCAACAGCCAAGCAGGGCGCTGTGTGAACGCATTTGCCTGCCACCCAATGATGCGGAGCTGCGGCGGCTGCCAGTGGTGCCCAGAGAACTGGGTGTTCAGCCAGACACTCTGAGTGCCAGAACTGCTTTTTCCTTTTCCTTTTGAGTCTGCTCTGTAACATGAAAGCAGCAGCTTGATGGGTGTGGGGAGGGGGGGGAGGCTCCGCTCGGCAGCGGAGATGGAGAAGGTTGCCACTTTTAAGCGCATTTTTGCATGCGCTCGGTTTTGCAGGGAAATCCCGCCGTGCAGCTCCCCTCCTTTCCTCCCAGGCTAGCTGGACTGATTTGTCAGCCGGACACCTCCAGGGAGGAAATTCTGTGTGGGCTCTTTGGCGCTCGGAGCCTGCCTTAGGTCACATTCTCGTGCAGCCAGCGAGCTCATCTCGCTCAGCAGGAGGCGCAACGCGACCCCCCCCCCAGGGGAGGAGTTTTTGCTTTCCATCACGGGCTGGTACTGATGGAAGCTGCAGCTATGGCAGTTTGAAGCAACTCTGGCCGAGGTGCTGGACATGTGCAAGAAACATATAAACGAGGTGGAGCGGGGGGTGGGGGTGGGGTTGGCTCTCCAAAGTAGCATGCAGAAGGAGGAGGCACTGAGGAGAGCTTTTTAATCAAGTTTTTTGGGGGGGGATCGTGTGATATGTGCAGTTCTGTTATTTTCTGGTGTCTGCCTTATGTCTGCCCTCCCCCCCCACCTTCCTTCTATGTATAAAGCAAAGAAGAGTGTTACATAATGGGGAGATTCCTGAAGGTAGCAGAAGGAGACTTGCAGGGACTCTGGAAAGCAAAGTGCCAAGCCCTGAATCGCTCCACGGGGGCGGAGAAACAGTCAGGGAGGTGGTTTAATTTTCAGGATGAATTAAATAAAACTGCGGTCTTTGTAGAATTATAGAATTGGAAGAGACCCTAAGGGTCATTTAGTCCAACACTCTATTGTAGCCAGAATCTCAACTACAGCGTACACACAAATTCAGCGTACTGTACTGATTTTTGTGGGGTGAGTGGGAAATAATCGTAATAAACACAAACAAACTTTAACAGTCACGGCCTTCCCACCCTCGTTATGCCCAAATTCCACTTCTTTGACAATGTCTCTTATCGTGACTTTCTCAGATGCTTGTGCATTTTAATTTACACTATGCATTATATATGTCGCCTTATATTAGCATGGTCAAGGCCAGAGGAGTTGGAAGGGGGGCAGACCGCCCCAGGTGTCATTGCTGAGGGGGGGTGACATTCAGCGCACTGCCCGCTCACAACTCCCAAGCCTACCCCGAGCTGTCGATGGGGGGGGGGAATTTCCACACCGGGTACCACCTGACCTTGCTACGCCTCTGAGGGTTGAACTTCTTTGTGTATGCTGGTCTATGAACATAATAAAGATTTGGATTGGATTGGAACTTCTTTGGTCTCCTTCAAAGACAAATTAAGCAGTTGAAAAAAAGAAATGTGTGTTGCCTTTAATCCAGGGTTTCTCAAACTTGAGTCTCCAGCTGTTGTTGAACTACAACTCGGAGTCCCAAGTTTGAGAAACACTGCTAATCCTTACAGAGAAACTATTGAATGATTAAAATTTTCTTATATCTTGATTGGGGGGGGGGGGGTAAGTGGATTCCCCATTCTTAAGTCTTCCACACTTAGAAATCAGTGCTCATATAGGCAATGTTTGTTTCTCAGATGTGACATCATAAACTATGTTTATCTAGCACAGATGAATTGAGGGTTTTTCACCATGCACTGTATTTTTGCATGCTCTTAATAATCAGTTCCCTTAATTCTGTACATTTATATCAATAATCATTGGGGGGGGGGCTTTTCTGTGTGTGTGTGCCTTTCAGTTAGACAGGTTTAAGGAGCCTCCAGCCTTTGGTCCAATGTGTGACCTGCTGTGGTCTGATCCATCAGAGGATTATGGCAATGAGAAGACACTGGAACATTTTACCCACAACACTGTTCGAGGTTGCTCCTACTTCTACAGGTAGGAAACATTTCAAACATAACCCTTGGTTAAGTGAAAAGGTAGTACTGTAGTGTGAAGTCCCAGTTTGCTGTGCTCAAACCCCTCTGTTCCAGAGCTTTGAGTGGGACTCTGTCCCACCTGTGATTGCTGCTGTCTTAAAAATGCAACTTGTACAGTATTATGAATTTTCCCTCTTAAAAACCCCAAAAGCCATTTGTTTGTGGCTTTCTGAGTTGTTTACAAGATCAAAGATGTGCCTGGAGGATTTCAGAAATACTAGAACAAGTTTGTGTAGACTTATCAGAACTTTAAAACTTGCCAAGCAGCAGAGAATATTTAGCAAAGCAATATATATTGAATTTGAATGTTATTTGCTTCACAAGTCCCTCTGAATGGTTATTTGGATGGCCTCAGGATCACCACAAATTCCAAGTTTCCATAAACATTAGTTTGATTTCTAGGTGCTTAGCAGCCCTAACAATAGTCAAGTTTTGTTGTAGCCCTCACCCTCCCTCAGGCTGTGTGTATAGTGATAGAAAGTTGGAGTTGGACTGTGGAGATGTAGGTTCAAATCCCTATTGAGCCACAATGGGCCAAGTCAACCTATCTTCAATTCTCTCAACCTAACTTATCTTTGCAAGGTGATTAGAATAAATTGGGACAAAAGTGGAATACTGTATTCCTAACTTGTATATCATCATCCCTCTTGGGAAAAAGACAGAAAACAAATGTGATGATGACTGCCTTCAGCACATGTTAATATTGCTTTTTAAAACTTCTTTTTCAGTTACCCTGCAATTTGTGAATTTTTGCAAAATAATAATTTGTTATCTGTTATTCGAGCACATGAAGCCCAGGATGCTGGGTAAGTTCAGAGTCACTATTCTGGGGGTGTATTCAACAGCTTTGTTGTCTTTATGTATTTTGCAAAAGCCTGCCTATCTTCTGCTCACTTTTCCAGGTACCGAATGTACAGAAAGAGCCAGACTACGGGCTTTCCATCCCTAATCACAATCTTTTCTGCACCAAATTATCTAGATGTTTATAACAACAAGGGTAAGATTTTGACTGTGCCCACAATGCCAGTGTGAGGTTATTATCAATTCTTTCCTGATGTCTTGATGTGTCTACTTTTAATAGAAACTCTAGCTCTTGCTTACCTTATCTTTTTCTTCTTAATACTTGGTTTCTTAAAATGGGCATGGTTTGTGCTTGGGCATCCTGCCAGAAATGTTGGGTCCCCACAGATTTGCAGGAACAATTCCATGTAAGTGGGATACAGAAGATGTGTCATCTGAGAGGGATGGTTGGGTTTTGGAGCAGCGGTGTCTGCATTCAAATCATTGCTCACTCAGAGGTTTACTGTGTGACCTTACTGTCTCTTGGCCCAACCTTACTTACGGTAGCTATCTTACTATCAATGAGGAAACAAGGGGATAATTCATGTAACCCTCAGCTCTTTGGAAGAAGAGTGGATGTGATAAATTACAATCCTGGAAGGACTGAACCAGAATCAGTTAAATGTAATTCCTCTGAAGCTTGTATGTTAGAAATAGGGTTGCCAGACTCAATAGAGGACAGGACTTCTGTGCCTTTAATTGCCCTGCTCTCTTTTGAGTCTGGAAACCTTAAAGAGAAGCCAGCAGACTCAAAAGAGAGCAGGGCAATTAAAGGCACAGAAGTCCTGTCCTCTATTGAGTCTGGCAACCCTAGTTAGAAATAGTGTTTGTTCTAAAGTAGTTACTGATCTAGTTTGGATTTAACACTAACCCATAGTTTAGTGTAAAGTGCACAAGGCTGCTCCCCGCTCCTCCAGTGGCCATGGGGAAGAGATAGGAAACACCTGCTTCCACTTTCAACTAACTGTGGTTTGTCATCCAATAACTGCAGTTAGTTTAACATACTGTGGCCCCCTGGAGTATAACCTCTATCAACCCTCAACTCCGGCTGTGTTGTTCTACAGCATGTGGAAGCCCTAATCTGTCCAAGAAATGCAGACCAGACCTGTGGACCGTCATCTGAATTGTGTTTGTTTCAGCAAACCATAGTAACAATTATTATTATTATTATTATTTTCCCCAGCCACTCTGGGCAGCTTACAACATATCAAAAACATAGTAAAAACATCAAGATCAAACTAAACAGCTTGTCCTGCTTCAGATGAAATTACAAGCAAGCATTTGTTGACTACTGAAGGAAGTGCTTCCAGTCTATTGATCACAGCTGTGCTGCAGGGGAAGCGGCAGTGTATGAGTCTGAGGCCTAGTCATGTGGCATTAAAGCATAAAGCATAAATAAAATAAATTTTATTTATATGATTCCCTCCCCCCAAAAAAAATCCTTCTTCAGAAGACTGTAGGATAGGTAACAACATTTAATACACATTCCAAAATTTAAAAACAACATATGAAATTCACTCTTAAAACTTTTATCAGAAGAAAAACAACACTTGTAACAGTAAATTTCACCTGATGTCTGATGGATATTTTGACATTCCTTATTGCCTCTCTCATGGAGGGTGTCTGATTTTCATAGGGATTTCTTTACACAGGTATATAATTGCAATTTCCCAAGTTGTCTAACCCTGGAGGACAAAGATGAAATCGGCACTCTTGTAATTTCTCTTTCTGCCTCTTGTTTTCTTCTAGCTGCTGTGCTGAAATATGAAAACAATGTCATGAACATCAGGCAGTTCAACTGTTCTCCACACCCTTACTGGCTTCCAAACTTCATGGATGTTTTCACATGGTCTTTGCCTTTCGTAGGGGAAAAGGGTAAGAAGGAGATTGCCCAATAAAATTATTGATAAGCAAAGCAATTATAAGGAGCAGGAAAGCAGACCCTCCTGATGCAATAGGATTGATTAGGCTGTTGCTGCCATAAAGAGGAGATATTTGTGGGTTTTGCTAGCTTGCTCACTCCTGAAGCAAAGAATTTAGAAAATTCTGCAAAATTTGATCTTCAGGCACTCAACCTTCTAGTTTATATATATATATATATAAAAGCACGTTAGTGACCATTATTGTGTAATAGGAATTTTTAAAAATGTATTGTCTCAGGTTCAAAAATCAGGGTACTTGCATTTATGTACTGTTTTCAGCTTTCAAAATCCTTAAATCCCCAGTCAGACATGAAGCTGACTGGGTAATCTTAGACCAGTTGTACTCTCTCAGGTTGTTGTGAGGATAAAACGGAGGGACACGGTATGTGCTGCATCAAGCTCCTTGGAACAAAGATGGAACAAAAATGTAATAAATAGTTTATGGTGAATATTAAAATCAATATCAAAACAACAAAGCCACTGCTTGGCTACCTTGGGAGGGAGTGATAAAATAAATAAAAGATTTGAAAATCAGTCAATAAAATGCAAATAATAGGAGATAAATCTGTCTAGATGTAGTTGTACATGCAAAACCTTTGTTTCAGCTGAGAGGAGTACAAGGATTAAGTGGCTGTTCTAACATTTGTTAGGTTCTATCTAACTGGAAATTAATTTCAGTTGAGTATTTTATATACATGTGTTATGTGCTTGCATTTTTATACATGTAATGTCATATTGGCATGGTTCACACCTAACACCAAGCTGTATTGCTTTGTTTGCTGTGTAAGCAGTCCTGCTTGCACACTGTCTCTGGTTCTACTGTTCTCCAATAATGAATTGGGAATTGGGAGTTCTGATGGGAAAACTAGTTTGGGGGTTTGGGGTTATAGCCTGAAGGAGTAAGAAGCACCATAACCAGAGAAAATGGTGTTCAGGGATAAAACAGAACTTTTTAAGCACAAGGCATAGTTTGCTTTCAGCATCTGAACCAGCAAACAGTGTATGTTTGCCCTCCAAGACAGCATTGCAAATCACAGTTTGAAGTTGGTTTCCGATCCTACTTTGGCAGGCATTGAAACGGAGCGTGTTTGAGGAATAGGAAGCATACAAGCACAAGGTTTGCTCACGTAATAATCCATGATGTATCATTATATGTGACCAAGCCCATTCACATGCTGTGGCAGATAAAAGATACACACATAAACACACGCACACACAAAATCTCTAATCTCTTGCCCATTTCTCATTATTTCCTGCAGTTACAGAGATGCTGGTAAACATCCTTAACATCTGCTCTGATGATGAGCTCATTACAGATGGAGATGAAGCATTGGACGGTAACACAACCTTTTTACTTTTTCAGGGTGGGTTAGGTTTGGTGGCTTTCAAGCACTTTTGGAAGCAATGACATTCAAAGTCGGATGTGCTGCCTTGTTCTTAGCACCTTTTTGTTACCATCTTTTTCATTCATAGTTTAAGCTCACTGTCTTTGGCTGTTTTACAGACAATTATTTCTCTAGTGCAACAAGAGCCACTCTGCCCCCTCCCTTCCACCTCCCACCTTGGCAGTTTCCTTGATCCAGCAGCAGTAACTTGGTATTTGTTCAGATGGAATGAAGGAGGAAAGGAGAGTTAGAAAGAGGAAGCCTGACCAGCGTGAGCAGCTGCCTTGCTCAGTTTTCATTTACATCTGCTGCTGCTCCTTACGCCCCAATACAGATGGATGGAGTTGTGAAATTGGCTTGACCAGATGATAATCAACTTCCAGTCCACTCAGTTTCACTTCTGAAAGAAACTGCACATTTTTAACTGCATAAGTGCCTATGCAGATATGCACCCATCTTTTATAAGATTAAAAAAAATCTCTCAGTTCCAGAAATATTCTGAGCCTGTGGGTGGCAGAGCAGCTGATCATCGTGGGCTCTCTTTACTATGCATCTGTGACAGTTGCAACAAAATGTACACATGTATTTTTGCAAAACTGCTGCTCATGCTTCTGGGGGCTTTTGGCTTTGCCAAGGTTCAGCTTGAAGTGCTCGAGGAACCCACATAACTAGTTAATGCTGTGAGAGGGGGCACAAAGACTGAACAGGCAATGGCATCTCTATGATACTAACTCTCTGAAAGGCTACTTAACAGTTTGCTGTCTTAAACTAGTGACAACTAAGTAGGCAGGAAAACTGAATACCACTTTTCTGATATTGTTACAATTATAGGAATTTTTTCTGTCTTCCTTTGCTGCTTAATTGTTTAAAAAATGCTGGCATTTTGCACTGCTAGATCAGTTCTTTTGATCATTGGTCATTGGATTGGCCTTTCCATCCTTTTTGCACAATCTACAGGAATAGATTCAACCTCCTCCTTTTTGACCCTTGCTAGTAGTTCATAGAATTGTAGAGTTGTAAAGGACCACGAGGGACATCTCGCCCAACCCTCTGCTATGCAGGAATCTTCTGCCCCTGAGATTAAGAGTCTTGTGTACCTGAGAGACAGAAGGAAATTTGATTTGTTCATCTAGAGTCTTGACAGCCAAGTGAGCATGACACAGGTGCAGAAGAGAACTACCAGCTGGCCCAGAGCTAACCTTCATGTCCCATTGCACTTAAAAAAGAAATGTTATTCCCTCCCTCCCATGGAAATTTAAATTTGTTTCTTCTATCTCTGTCTTCATCTCCTTGTTACTTGATGTCTCCTCTCCCTGAAGATAACTACATTTCAAGCTATCCGAAAGGTACCCAGCTAGAATTTGCTAAAAGCTTAATTCTCACTGCCTGTGCCACCAAATTTCCTTGGAGTGGATTTTGAATAGCTGACTAGCTGGACAGTCTTGCCATTTCCCCCTCTTCCCCATCAGTTTTAACATGAACGTGGTGCATTTGGTTTTTGTTTCTTTTTTCCAACCCTGCTGTGTTCCACCAGGAACCTGAGCGATGGGGGTCACGTTTCTCTTTGACGTTTGAATGCAGCCACCTTGTGCATGGCTGATCCATTGGTGCATGTCAGTTCTCCAGTTTGGCTTGTCCTGTTCTTAATGCATAGTCGGGCAATTAAAAAAGAAGATCTTAGCTTAGAGGAGATGTATTTATCATTCAGTGTACAGTTGAGCTCCCAGAACCTCCATGCTTTTCAGTCCATGTTTGGTCTGTGTAGTAAAAGGGAGTGTACTTATCCCTAGCACATTGTATTTGTTGAGGACTCAAGCAAAACCACAAGATTCCAGCCATTCCTTTGTCTGCATCTGTGCCAAAGGTGGTGCTTGTGTGACCGCTCTCCCTTCTGCAAGCACAGCCCAGCATCTTGATGTCTTCACCCTCACTTGGGCTTGTTGTTGTGTACTTGCCTTGCAAAACTGTGTCTCAGTGGCTGAGTCATTCATGTTACATCTCATGTGTACCATGGTTAAACATGTCTGGGAAGGCAAAGAGGTCTGCCGCTCCAAGCAACACTCGTCCTACTACTTCTGGTGCTCCTACTTCCCCCCGTTTGGACTTCCTCTTTGTGTGTCGTTCTGTTCATCACTTGCTCCCCCTTCCATTCAGTTCATTACCATTCTATGGAATTTAGCTATAAAGTTGTAATTGGATTTCTCTTTCCTAGAGCCAAGCAGATGCTTCATACAGGCATTGCCTGTGTCTTAATCATTTTCCTCCCTCATTCTTTTAAACCCTTTTTGTTCTTTTTCCCTAAGGAGGCACCAATGCCCGTAAAGAGATCATCAGGAATAAGATCAGAGCCATTGGGAAGATGGCACGAGTCTTTTCAGTTCTTCGGTAAGTTTGCTCACTTTGGTGAATCTCAGCTTGAGAGAGAGGGAATATCATTTTGCCAGATTGCCCTGGCTGCACCAGGGCAGAGAATGAAAGGTCGGCAAGTCTTGGACCAGTGCATGTTAAATGTTTAAAAGTCCACTGCTACATGGGCAGGACTGATTCATGTGGGACTATCACCTGGAATTTGCACTCTCCTGGCAGGGAGCCAATTCTGTGGGAAAGACCCTACACAGTGGTGGTCTTGTAAATGTTACAGCCATGCTGTGAGCCGAACCCATATGGGCTGCTCCCATAGCAGGACTGTTAGAGGTGTAAAGTGTCGCTAGGGATTGTTCAGGGATTTTTTTTTTCTTAGTACATTCATATTCCACCTTTCTTCTATTATAATTGGGGAGGGGGGGTACAAGACCTTTGTGGACTTTGGATTTTTGTTTTGATCAATAGATCACACACACACACACACACACCCAAAAAACACCCAGATTTGACTCTTAAATGCTGTTTTACACACGATTGGAAGCTGTCTTGTACAGTGTAAAACTCTTTCTTTGTAGCCCAGTATTGTCTGTCCAGAGTCTCAAGGCAAAGGTCTTTCCCATCATGTGAAATTGATCCTTTTAATTTAGAGGTAGAGAATATTTTTTGGCCCAGTGGACCAGACTGTTATCTGTCCCTACCCTCATGGGCCAACTTCAACATATTGGTGGGATAAACCCACCTGTCAGTCACCTGATTCAATTATGAAGATACAAGGACAGATGAAGGACAGGTGGGTGTGCCTGCACACCTGTCAAAAGTCCCTTGCCCAGCATCTTCTGAGTGCCTGACAGCTAGCTCATTGTAGCGTGCTTGGGAAGGGCAGTGTGAAGCTGGTGAAGCTGCTTTATGCAGGGGTGACTGCCTGATGGAGCTTCCCACAGAGAACTCAGCCGTGCAACCACTCACTACCTGCTCCACACCTGTTGTCAGGTGGCTGTGGTTTGAGGAAAAAGGTCTTCGTGGCTAAATTGGGACCCAAGGTGAGCCCAACTTGGTCCGCAGGCCAGAGGTTCCTCACTTCTGTTTTTATGGGCGATGCCAGAGATGGAATTGGGGATCTGCATGCAAATCATGCTCTGTTGCTGCCCTATCTGCTGGCCAGCAAATATATGCTCAACAGGGAGCTGTATCCAATCCCAGCTCTAAATGCAGCTGTATGGCGCACGTATTTACAAACGTAACTATTTCACACACATTAAAATGTTTAGCATTTCCCTAAAAAAATCTTGAGTGTGCAGCTGAGGAAACCCAAGAGGCGAGATCAGATATAATTGGTCACTTTGCCTCTTTTTCTTGCAGGGAGGAGAGTGAGAGTGTGCTGATGCTCAAAGGACTGACTCCTACAGGTACTCTGCCCCTGGGAGTCCTCTCAGGGGGGAAACAGACTCTACAGACGGGTAAGTATATGTCATAGGTGCCAACTCCCTCGGGCCCCTGGGTGCCCGAGCACCCACAAAATTCCCATGAAGGGCCTGGGCACCCACAAATTTTGGTGCCAGGGCCATGCACGCTGCATGGCACCCACAGCCCTGGACACTCATGGTCGCGGGGCCAAGCTGGCACTCCTGGTATATGTGCAGGATAAGACCAGGTGGGGGAATTCAGCATGTGACTTGTTAAGCAATCATCTAGGTTTTGTGGGGGAGGCACTGATATTTCCACTGCTCCCTTCCCTTCCCTTCCCTTCCCTTCCCTTCCCTTCCCTTCTGCAGTTCTGTCACCAGAAAAGATGGGCTTTAGATGTTCCCATAAACTTCAGGCCTTCAACTCTGGCACTGAATTTGGGGGGGCGGGGAGTAGCTCAGTTGGTAGAGCATGGGACTCTTAATGTCAGGGTTGTGTGTTTGAGCCCCACGTTGGGCAAAAGATCCCTGCATTGCAGGGGGTTGGACTAGATGACCCTTGTTATCCCTTCCAACTCTGCAGTTCTTTGATTCTATTATTCTGTGAATGAAGCTTAGAGGAGAATAATGAGAGGTTGAGAACACTTGGACTAATTTAATAGAAACCTGGCAATGGGACTTGAGGGAAGGATTTCATCCAAGGCATTTGTATGATGTTGTCATAGCTGGTGATCTTGCTGGGAATAGAGACTTGAAACTTGCATAGTGTTCTGGAATCTGTTCTTTGAACAACTATTCAGATTTCATCTCTTTAGCAGCAGTTGCCCTTTAGACTCCTGCTGCTGGGTAAGAGCATGTACAAATGCCACCAGCCTGCTTTTTTGTTCCCTCCTGTACTAAGCCCATCTGTCCTCTGTGCTAACATTGAAAACTAACAGCTGTGAGTTTGAGATTCTCTTTCTGGGTAGGGTTTTAACATGGACATTTATGCTGGTGTTTCAACTTGTGTGTCCTTCTCAGACAACTTGGGCCGGTCCACCGTCCACAGACCATGTGTGGGGGGGACTATATTTTGAAGGAAAAAAATAATGAATTCCTATGCCTCACAAATAACCCCGAGATGCATTTTAAATAAAAGGACACATTCTACTCATGTAAAAACACACTGATTCCCAGACCATCCGCGGCCTGGATTTAGAAGGGGATTGGGCCGGGCCTTAGTTTGCCTACCCATGCTCTAGAGCAGTGATGGGCAACCTTTTGAGCTTGGTGTGTCAAAATTCGCCAAAAAACCGAACATAACTCGGGTGGTGTGTCACGTCGAGAAAAAAACAAACATAATTTCGCGATATTTATAGTTTAAATAACAAAAATGTATAATTGTAATATAGAACTGTATTTAATAAACCAAAAACTAATTATTTAACCTAACCAAACCAAAAAACCCTTATTTATCACAAAGTGCCCAGAGTTGTTGAGCTTTTGGGGGGGAGCTGTTTTGGAGGTTTTTTTGGGGGGTGAAAAAGTTGCTTTGCTTTTTTGGGGTGCCCCAAAGCTGCTGCGCTGTTTGGGGGGGGGAATAGAACAGAAATAAATGACGAATAATACCTTTGCTGGAACTAACACGCAGCACTGACATAGTCTGCCAAAGCGCCCAAAAAACCAGCACAGAATGGGTTAAAAAATGAACGCTGTTACACCCAATCATCGTCTGCCAAAGCGCCAGAAAAAACAGCACAGAAAGGGTTAAAAACCAATCTCTGGCTACCAGCAACAGCAGAGACAAGCTGTGAGGAGGAGCAGGAGAACAAATGGGGGGGGGGACAACAACAACAGCGTGAATGGGCCGATGGGGCGCGTGTCAGCAGTGAGGGCTCTGCGTGTCACGTCTGACACGCGTGTCATAGGTTCACCATCACTGCTCTAGAGGGAACCCTGTGATCTAGTGTTTTAATCCTTTTCTGCTGCCATCCTTCATGCTTGGCATTGAGCCAGGTGGTTTTATTTCTCATCAATGTTGGATGACTTCCTGGTGTACTAGAAAGAGGCTTGCTTTGACACTTGCTAGCCTAGATTTTAAATTTCTCACATGGAAGAATATTGTAGCAGAATCTTCCATGGTCAAAGGAGGTGGTGATTTCCCTTCTTTCTTGCAGGGGAAGGCTAATTTCCCAGATAGTTGAACATGGTTTTTTCCCATAATGGAATAGGAAGTTGGCATAGGTATCAAGAATTCCCTTTCTGGAGCTTTGCAATAAATCAGGCTGAACCATGTGTTTCAGAGACTGAGTAGGTGTCTAATAACTTGGCTGACTGTTTTTAACTAATGCTATATCAGATTTTTAAACTTCATAGAAACCTCCAAACGTAAGCATCTCAAAGCTTCCACTGAAGCTTCATGACACTGAAATTAAGCATATGAATTTTATGAGCATTGTAACTTTACAGGATCTGTTTTGAGCTTCAGTAAAGAGAACCAGCTAAAACACATTCTCCTGTTCCTTTCCTCCTGTTTCTCTATCACATTTAAACTTAACACATACTTTGTTTTCTGCATGCAGTTTCTCCTTCCTCATCTCCCAACCAATCCCTGACTTTACATTTCCCTGCCTTTGTCCTTGTTGCCTGAGAACTGTCCCTTTGTACATCAGAGCATCAGCTCTACTCTGGCCTGTATCCTACTCAGTTTCATACCTCCATTCATTCCACCTTTTAAAAAAAGAGCTCCTTAGCTAATATAAGCCAAATTATCTCCTGCTAGAATTGTCTCTGAGACCAGTGTTCCATCAGTAACAATGTCTTTGCACCCCTGTTTTTTAAAGTTGTGCTCTCCCATACAAGCCTGTGGTGATCCAGAGGCTGAGAGCTGGCAACTTGACCCAAGGCTGCATAAAGGAATTTGTGGCTGGCTGAGCAGTGGTTTTCAGGGAGGCATTCACTCTCCTTTAATGTGTCATTTGTTGCATGAAAAAAAGGACTTGTTTCCTGGATCATGAGATCAGAGATCCTGAACTTTGTCTCGGTCTTTCACAAACTTGCATGCTGTAGATGTCAGGTAATGTTTTAATCTAGCTGCAGCCCAGCACAGAAACAAAGACCTCTTTGTTATGGCCCCCCAAAATGAAGAGCCTCAACAGGGATGCTTTCTCACCAGCAGTTACAGCACTGAGATGCAACTCAGCTCAATCTGTGTATTTCATATCAGAGAGCTCAAGTATGAACTCCAACACTTGGAAAAAATGTTTGATGCCATCAAAGCCTTTGAAGATGGTGCCTGGATATGCCAGATCTTGAAAACATGGGAGCTTGTGCACTAGTCATGTATCAGAAAGGTCCCCACCACTACATAGTGCATGTGTGAGCAACAGCCAGACAGCCAGGAAGCATGGCCCTTTTGCCATGGTGTGCTTTCACCAAGGGCCACAATTATGTTGTGCATTGCCTCTTGTCACAGCTGTTGCATCACCCCAAAGCACCATTCTTTTTGAAGTGATGCCACAACACCACAAAACAAGTTAGGACTTCTGTTTCACATAGATTTGATAAAGACTGCATTCAGCTGAACTGGATTTTAACCAGTGCTCCATTGTGGTTTCATGATATTGATATACTGTATGTATATGCTGTGGTTATCTGTTGTATGTGCATATGGTTATTTTGTTTAAATGGGAATTTAGTACACACTTTTATATGCAATTTGGTCTTGTTAGTGGATGATCTGGGTTATTGGGACTCCCAATGTGTTTAGAATTCTATCCATTGGCAATCTGTCAGGTATCTTTAGAACAGACATAGGAAAACTCGGCCCTCCAGATGTTTTGGGACTACAACTCCCATCATCCCTGGCTAACAGGACCAGTGGTCAGGGATGATGGGAATTGCAGTCCCAAAACATCTGGAGGGCCAAGTTTGCCTATGCCTGCTTTAGAAACTCCCAGGCAGGGTGAGAAGGTAACAGGAACATATATTTAAAGAAGCATGAACTATCATGGCAAAACATACCTTGCAGTAGTCATATTATCTCTGGCAGTTTGGAACCACACAGGCCAACATGCAAGAATGGCCCCCTGCCATTGCTCAGACATGATCTGTTTTATTTATTTTAAAAGTTAATTTGTTGTATGTTGTGCTAGAATGCTCTAAAAATACAAATCAAAGCTAGAGCGTCAAAGCTCAGCAAAATACATGTTGCTAAAGTACTCCTAAATAAGAATTGTTCTGTATTACTTTCTGAAAGGTAGAGTGGATGCTTTTTGATAGCAAAAGCAGAGGATCTTTGTTCATAGGAAATGATATTACAGTACATAGTTATAAAACCATTTTGGGAGGTGGGATTGATCTGGTGTTAAACAAAACAGGTTACGTCTGGGGCTGAAGTGTGGAACAAGCAAGTCTCCCTTCTATTATACTCTTTTCTAGCCATGTGCTGTTGATTGCAGCTGTGGCTATTAAATGCAGCTGTGTGCATCAATGGGGATATGTTGCTGCCTGGTCCTATCAGTCATAGAAGAAGCTACCTCCACGACATCCGTTGGACTCCTGGTTTTGAAAAACCAGCCCTGCCATTCTCTGTTCTTTTTTCCCTTGGGGCTTGGGATAGTTAGGTTTAAGGAAGAAAGCTATAACTCCCCTCTGTCTCTCTGCCCTCTTCCACTGGTTGTCTTCACAATCCTCCTCGGTTGGGACTGGGAGGGTTGTAGATCTCTAACAACCATGGTTATGTTAAAGTTCACTCACTCTTTTCTGTCTTCATTTTTGCATGCCACTGTTCCTTCTGTATTACAGCCACAGTAGAAGCGGTAGAGGCACGGGAAGGTATGGCTAGAATCTTGCAAGAAGCGTGATGGTTTGTGTGTCTGCTGGTTCCCCCCTGCCAAGAGCTTTATTCTCAGCAGCAGTATGAACGCTTTTTACTCTTGCATCACCAGAAGGGGGAGAAGGGGAGAGGGACATGGCCTGGCACACCTCCCACCCCTGGGGTCCATCCACATAGGGAGGATGCACAGAGGCATCCTTCAAACTCTCTACCCTGCCTCTATAATCTCTCCTACATGGTCTTCATCATAGCATTAGAACTGGGTAGGCTCAAATGGCCATGGAGATATAATGCTCCATACTGGGACATTATTTTTATTTTAGATGAACAAAGCCTACCATTCTATGTTCGCTTCAGGGCCACAGTGTGGCATTGGACCCATCCCTTGAGACTTCTAGCTGTGCTGAGTTACAGAAAGAGTATTGCAGCTGGCTCAAGCATGGCAGGCAGACTTGGCAGCTGCCTCGAGTGGCACAACTCTAAAGGGGCTCCTGCCTTGCCAGAAGCAGCATGGAATTTGTGTTTTTGGTGTGCCTCTCAAAAGGCTTGTATCAGCGGCTGATGGAAGTTGTAATCTGAAACATATTGAGAGTAGGCAGGTTGTTGGACAAGGCTGGCTTATCTGTCTTGCCTCGTCCATGTAGCCCAGTATTACCTTCTCAAACTGGCAATGGTTCTAGTATATCTCACTCCAGAAATCACCGCAGATCCTTTTCCTTGAGATGGCAGTGATTGAGCCCAGGACCTTGGGGGATGCAAAGCAGGCACTCTCCAGCTGAGCTCTAGGAATGTGGTGCAGAATCCTCTGCACTCTCAAAATGACCACCATGAGCAAGGGCGTACCCACCATGCGGCAAGTTAGGGCAGCTGCCCTACTCTAATAATAATAATAATAATAATTTATTATTTATACCCCGCCCATCTGGCCGGGTTCCCCCAGCCACTCTGGGCGGCTTCCAACAAAACAGAAATTCTAAAATACAGAAATCCATCAAACATTAAAATACAGAGATCCATCAAACATTAAAAGCTTCCCTAAACAGGGCTGCCTTGAGATGCCTTCTAAAGGTCTGGTAATTGTTGTTCTCTTTGACCTCTAGTGGGAGGGCATTCCACAGGGTGGGTGCCACTACCGAGAAGGCCCTCTGCCTGGTTCCCTGTAACTTGGCTTCTCGTAGTGAGGGAACCGCCAGAAGGCCCTCGGAGCTGGACCTCAGTGTCCGGGCAGAACGATGGGGGTGGAGACGCTCCTTCAGGTATACCGGACCGAGGCCGTTTAGGGCTTTAAAGGTCAACACCAACACTTTGAATTGTGCTCGGAAACGTACTGGGAGCCAATGTAGGTCTTTCAGGACCGGTGTTATGTGGTCTCGGCGGCCGCTCCCAGTCACCAGTCTAGCTGCCGCATTCTGGATTAGTTGTAGTTTCCGGGTCACCTTCAAAGGTAGCCCCACGTAGAGCGCATTACTCTAGAAGCAGGGCTGGTGGGCAGAGGCGGAGCACAGCCCGGCGGAGCGCGAGTTCGCCATTCCCGCCGCACCGCGCCGCACCCTCCCTCCAGCTCCCCGGCGCGCCCTCAGGCAAGGCCAAGCGCGGCGGGGAACCAGGGAGCGCGGCGCGGTGGGCGGGAACGCCGAACTCGCGCTCCGCTGGGCTGGGCTCCGCCTCCGCCCACCAGCCCTGCTGCTAGGGAGGGGCACAGCCCGGCGGAGCGCGAGTTCGCCGTTCCCGCCCGCCGCGCTGCGCCCTCCCTCCAGCTCCCCGTCGCGCCCTCTGGCAAGGCCAAGCGCGGCGGGGAACCAGAGAGCGCGGCGCGGCGGGCGGGAACGCTGAACTCGCGCTCCGCTGGGCTGGGCTCCGCCTCCGCCTACCAGCCCTGCTGCTAGGGAGGGGCACAGCCCGGCGGAGCGCGAGTTCGCCGTTCCCGCCCACTTTGTGGCCCCTCCCCTTCCGTGAGTAGGGCAGCAAAGTGCTTCCAACTGGTCCTGAACAAAGTCATAGAATGTGCATCTTTGTGACTCTTCTTGCAGAGCATGAAGCTGTTCAGGACATATTGCTGTCCAGTAGCCACCTTTGGCCTTCCCTGTGGGTAGGCTTGTCAGAGCTGTAACCATCAAATTGCTCTGTCTATTTACTTTCTCATTTACCACAATCATGTAGCAAGTACCTCTGTGATCTGCAGACACAATTTTTTCCAATCTTTAGAGGAATTTGTGCTTTGCAGAAAAAACAACCATTCTAAATTCCTCTAGCTCTTTGCTCTGTCAGAAACAGTGTGCAAAAGGAAATGTGCTCTACTCTCGAACTGATGGAGAGAACAAGACTATTCCAAATGTGTGCTTTGTCACACTTGAGGCTTTTCCTGGCATTCCCTTCCCTAATGCAAGATTAAAAAAATATATCTACTGCTTTTTTTATCCAAAGATTAGTTTCATTCTCCCATTCTTTGTTGTGTTGTGAGTGTGTGGTGTTGCACTGAAGTATGTGGCTTTGATTTAGTCCTCACTGTTATTTTTTATTTTATGTTTTTCAGTTTTCAAAAATATGCTGCTGTTTCACTGCACTAATGCCTCGATTATTGAGCACATGTCTGACTTGATTCTTTGTTTCTTCCAAGATTAAGCCAGGAATTGTACTGAGAAAAAAAGCAATACTAATGAAAGTTCCTTATAGGGGTACTTTTGCCTAGGGAGTTTGGGCTGGAGAGTCAATTTTAAGAGCATTGAATGTGGTTTGAGAGGGCATCTGTTCCTACAGTGTATACATGTGTATTTATTTTTGTCTCATTGTCACGTCTACTCAAACAATTGCAGCAGACTTTTGAAGCAGTGCAAAAACCAACTGAATGTGTTTTTGAACAGTGACCAGTGGAATGAATGTACACACTGTGAACAGAAATCCTTCTTTCATAATATCTTCAGCTCTGAGAGGGAAATATTTCCAGCCTTACTTAAAGAGACGTCTTTTCACATCAGGGGCATAATAGCTTGTCCTGTCCAGTGTAAAAAAAAAACCCATACCACCTCCCCCAAGTCAGACGCATGCTCCATAGTCACAGCTCTGCATAGTAACTGAAGGATGGTATGTGTGCACATTTGAGCAACCAGGCTTGGAAACTTGCTCTGATTCCTTTTTCTCCTTCTTTCTCCTCCACTCTAGCCATCCGTGGATTTTCGCCACAGCACAAGATCCGCAGCTTTGAAGAAGCAAGGGGACTGGACCGTGTCAACGAACGCATGCCGCCGCGCAAGGATTCCAAGCACCCCGACGGGCCGGTGAACTTAACCTCTACAAACTCTGCGGAAAAGAACGGGATGGGGAAGAAAGCCCAGTAACAGTTCAGGCGCCGCCCACTCTGTCTCACTAAAGGATCCAAAACTTAATGAATTCTATTTATTTATTATGAAGGGGGAGGGCAAGGGGGGAGGGGAGAAACCAACTTAGCCTGGAGGCACATCCATAATCCAGTTTGCATCCATTCTGTAAGAGAGGTGACCATTTTGTAAGTTTTTAAAATTTTATGTTCAATATATAAGAAGTCATCTTTTTTTAATTTAGGAATGGCTCTAAATACTAGTACATATATAAAGTGTTGTTTTGTACAGATTGCCTGTCCCTGCCAGGAGGGAAGGAGCCTGTGCGTGTGGTTGGGGTGGGGGGGTGGGAGGAAGGGAAGCAGGAACAACCCAGGGCAGCTCTGGGATCTGATTTTATAATGGAACCGTTTCAAGTTATCCTTGTTTTTTAAAAGTGGCAACTTTCATTTGAAAGCAACATTTTTCTCCTCCCAGATTTTGCTGTGTTTCTTCTGCATCTGATGCTCCAGCAGTTGACTTCCATTAAAGGCATGTTGCATAGGGCAATTGGTAAACTTTCTCCTTTTTGGAATCCTGTGTCACAAGGCAAATGTTGACATGTGCAGATCAGCTCCAGGTGAATGACTGGAACTGGAGAAAAAGATCTTCCTAATCCTACCTCTGCCCCTTCAGATGTTGCCATTGATTTCCTTTCAGGAATCCAGTTTCAGCAGAGAAATTAATTCTCTTGGAATAACCCAGTAGGTGGGCTTTGAGTTCACCCAGCTGGTTGCTCATGTTGTTCCATGAACACAACCATATTTCACATCACACAGGTGGGATTTATGTGATTTTCTCTGACAGGAAAATAACCTCCACAGATTGTCATGGACTCATATTCTTAATGTAAAAAGCTGTACAAAATTAATATTTTAGCAGTGAGATACTTTCCCTTCTTCCCACATAATATTCTTCTCCCATGCTGCACTGCAATAGCTCCATGATGTGAGCCCCAGCACAAAATCTTTCTATGATATGCCCCCCAGGAACCTGCTTCATTTCCAATTCATGTGAGGTGTAGGAGGAAAGGTTTTGTGCAGAGTCCTGCACATCAGCAGCACTGCTTCCTTTGTCTTTGTGTATCCTATGTGGGACAAGTAGGAAAACCCACAGTGGTTATAAATGGGTGCTCACTTGGGAGTCTCCCTTGAGGGGGGAATGGGCATAAGCAGATCTGTGAAGGCTCCCCCGTTTGGCTCCTGCATACAACTGGCAAAGCTCTCCTGGGCTGAATATAAAGGGCTTCTTGGTGATCTCAAGGGCACAGCCACAGCATGAGCGGCTGATATTCCAGCCCCTGTAATTCGCGTCAAAGTGATGCTACAGCGTTTTGTGATCAACAGCGTTTTGGATCAAATTTTCACAATCAAAGCATTTCCCATCAACACTGGCTCATGGTTCTGGGAGTGCATAATCCCACTATTTTCTGGTCAACACCAGGCTGTATTCAGCTTAATTCTGCTCAGAATAGACAGTCAGGGGTCACCAAACTTACCGTGCTTCTGGCCAGTGCCTGCAGTGCCAATCGCGCGGCGGGTGAGCGCGCACCCATACGCATGCACACACGCTATTTCCGGCGGACTTCCGGGTTGCAGGAGCACCAAAAATAGCTTGTGCACATGCACACGGACCTCCTCCGACCTGGAAGTGCACCGGAAATGACGTGCATGTGCACAAGCTATTTCTGGTGCTCCTGTGACCTAGAAGTGCGCAGCCGCGTCGCACAGCGCCATGCTTGTAAGAGTGGGCGGTGGCAGTGAGCGGCGGGGGTCGCCGCGGGCCAGATAAATGAGTCCTTTGGGCCATATCCAGCCCCCGGGCCATAATTTGGGGATGCCTGGAATAGACCCATTGAAATTAATGGACCTAAGTTAGTCATGTCCATTAATTTAAGTGGATCTACTCATTGAGTGTGACTAGCCTAGGGTACAACCTCATTGTGCTCCTTTTAAGAGGCAGCATGAGTGAAGAGGCAGGTGGTTTCAGCTTTGTAACAGGAGACACTGCTGCTTCCTGCTTCCTCATTACCCCAAACCTTAAATGTGATGGCCAAGAGTAGCTATATGTGGAAAGGGTGTTTGCAAGGAGGCACAGGCCACTATAACACATGTTAGGGAGCTTCAGGGTGCCCGCCTGCCTCCACAACTTTGTGTTTATTGTGGAAAATTCTGGCATACTTGTGGCAAGCACATTTGCCATGTAAAATATGCAGTTCCCAAGTTTGCATCTGGAAAACCTAAACCTGTAACTTTTGCAAAGGGAAGGAGACCTTTGGGCAGATCCCTTAGCACTTCTCTTGAAGTATAATGATAACATGATTGATTGTTTGACAGAATGCGTCAGTCTTGTTCTCTGCCAAGTGTTGTAAAAACCACTAAGGGCTCCACAAAGGTGTGCAAAATGTTTACTGCAAGCTGAAATAGGTGACCTGTGAGTATAGGAGTAATGTACTGCGCCCGTTTTGTAATGAAAGCAGTATGTTTCCTCATACTGCCAGAAAGGAAGTCACAGGCAGGTAGGCTTTACAGGTTGGTGAGAGGGACAAATCTTAAGAGAGAAGATGCAATCCATTTGGCTCTTTTTAAGTGTGAGTGAATAGCCAAATTATATTGCATGGAGAAACTTCTGTAGAACTGAGTGGGGTTTTTGAGGAGAAACTGTTTAGCCAGCAGCTTGAACCTGAGGTCTTCATTCTTTGAGGGATATTTGTTCAAGACAGAGTTGGAAGCAAGGGGATTGTGTTATAATGTGCCAAAGAATAGCAACCAAACAGATGTGCTTGGAAGAAGGGATCCCTGTGTGTAGAATTGAGCCTGGTTGTTTTTTTAATCCTGACTTGGATGGAAGCCAGGTATCGGTGGCAACTGTATTATTATTATTTAAGCCAAACTTGGTACAGTAATTCATTGGAAAGTGGTGCAGATACCTTCCCCCTGGAGTTCAAGCATTACCCTTCCTGGCACTGTTTGGGGTATGTTGGAAGCAGTCTTCCACAGGGCCATTCTTTCTTCCACCCTCTTGTACCTTAGTGACTTAAGCAAATGGTACAATCAGACATTATAGAGGTGTTGCATAAAAAGGATGCCTCTTAATCACAGTGCTGCTATCTTTTTCACTTTGAACATAGGCCAGGGGTCCCCAAACTTATGGCACTTCGGGCCGGTGCCTGCAGCACCGATGCCGCGGCGGGCCGGAGGGTGGGGGAGCGCATGGGAGTGTGCGCCCATATGCATGCGCACACACTATTTCTGGCACACCTCCGGGTCGCAGGAGCCCCGGAAATAGCTTGTGTGCATGCGCATGGGCCTCCTCCCACCCGGAAGTGTGCCGGAAATGACGCTTGCGCATGCACACGAGCTATTTCCAGTGCTCTGTGACCCGGAAGTGGGCAGCCACACCAGTAAGAGCGGGCAACGGCAGCAGGTGGTGGGCCGGATAAATGAGCCCTTCGGGCTGTATCCGGCCCCCAGGCCATAGTCTGGGGATGCCTGACATAGGCTTTCTCTGTTCATAATTATCTCACATCTTGGTTGAGAATTATGAAACGGCTTTGTTTGCATTTTGGAGCAGATGCAACTTTGGGATTATGTACTCATGACTCTCCTTTTTACATTAATGGGTGTTTTGAAACTGCAAACATTTGTTCCCCTTGAGGATGAAGGAATTCTATTTATGTTAAAGCTATGCACACCTCTTATGGCTTCTGTTGGAGAAAACCATGGCACTTACTCTTTCAGAACAACACTGATAGCAATCTCTTCTAGAGAGATCTCATGTTTGCTACTTTGGTAGGATGCAGACAATCTGGCTTTAAGTGGAATGTCTTCAGTTTAAGAACTGCAAATTCTTACAATTCAAACAGAGTCAAGGGAGTTAACACCTTTGCATCTACCTGCCTTGACATGGTTGTTGCTGCTGCTGCTGCTTCTGGCTGCTCTCATGATGATCCCAGGAACTTCCACCCATGTGGTTAGGCTTCCTTGCATGTGTGCATAACATGCAATCTTCCAAGCGAGGTGGGCATTACCTGTTGAGTGAATATGCAAGCAAGCCCAGCTATGTGAGCAGAAGTCTCTATATATATAGCCCAGGGAGCCACGTGGAAGGCATTGCTAGGGGCTCTGGTGTCACAGGACAATTTCTGGGCCCTTTGGTGTAGCAAGAATAAAGCTTGGCTAGCACAATCCTATCTCTCTCTCTCTCTTGGAGTTGGGAAGATAACAGCCATCATGCTTCTCCTATTCATCAGCTTTGGAGTTGGGAAGATAACAGCCATCATGCTTTCCCATTCATCAGCTTTTGGAAGTTTAAATTCATGGCAACAAAGTACATGGCCCCTCTTCACTCACTAGACACAGTTGAAATGTTGCACTTGGACTGCTGATTTGTTAAAGTGAGAAATATTTGGGCCCTTCTCTTGGCTGATTCTTGCAAAATAGCCAGGTATTTCCTTCCTCCACCACCTCCTGCATCTCTTTGTTCCCTGTTTTGCTTTTTCTCCTCTCAGGTGAAATATGTTCATTTGGTGCCCCTTATGCCCCCAGATTCCATTTGCTTGCCAAGGAAAGGGAGGCTGCTGAAACAGCCAGGCTGGGCAACTGTCCCAAGGAGGGACAGCTCTGAGGCAGGAGGGCCCACTTGGGGTCTTTCATGTTCCTTCAGGGTTGCTTTGACACCCAAAGAAAAATGTATTCCATGTTCCATGTACAAAGACATTGCTGGCTGTCAGGCCAAGCCTATGCTCTGGTTGCCAAGGGAAGGCTGGCTCTGGGGCCTCTTTGTTTCCTCCTCACAGAGTGGGTGTTAATTACACCCCGCCCCCCCATTAGCTCATCCTCCTTCTGTAACATGCTCTCAGCTAGCTTCCCCATGTTTTCATGGAAAGAGTGAGCTAAATTCCTGGTACCCTGAAGACACAGTCAGGCACAGTGTCTTGGGTGCTGTAGTCCACCCTTTCTCCCCTGGAGATCCTTGCTGCCTGTGTTAGCAAACTAGAGTTTGAAATGCAGTGTGGAAAGCAGCACTGAAGCCTTACTCTCTCTCCTCTGACTTGGGAAAGAGAGCTGCCAGCCAAGGCTACTACCCCTTTCTGGCATGGACGTAAAGCCCAGTGCCAAGGAGACATTCCTTGATCTCAGCCAGGGCTCCCTCTTAACCAAAAATGTGAAGTTGATAAGAACCCAGATGAAAACCATAATAAACACTGGAGACCTACTTAAACCTTAAACCAAATATTCTTGGGCCCCAGCTCCCATCAGCCCATGGTAAGGAATGATAGGGCTTTAAAAATCCTAACATCGCCAGGAGAGGCACAGGTTCTTCACCCCTGCCTTGAACTATGGTTCCGGACTATGCATGTGATGTGGCAGGTGGCTGGGAGGTGGGGAATGTTGCACCCGCAGCACCCTTGGAGGTATCCGTGGTCAGATGACAACCTAAGAAGCCATACTCTGAAAGGAGCAACCATTAGCCACATGAAAAAGTGACATCCCAGGAGGCAATTCCAGCTGCCCTGTGCTATAGCTTTAAATGGGGGAGGGGGGATTACTGACCAGAGCAGTGGTAGGTTGTGGGGGGGGGGCTTAGATATGAGATGGCCCTCTCTAATTCCCCCCACACCCAAGTACTGGGGAAATGCTCCTGGGCCAGCTGTCCAATCCAGCAGCGATTCTGTCTTAGAGCCACAAATGCCTCGAGAGGCCTTGCCTCTACTCATCATCCCACCCATTCTCCACTATGCTGTCGTCCTTGTTGTTTTGCTTTTTAATTCCAGGGACTATCATGAGCAACGAAAGCAGAAAAAGAAACATTTTAAAAGCCAAGAAAGCCCGCCAGCCATGGGACTCCAGTGTATTAAAGGCTGTGTGTGCTACCCCCTTACTATGAGGTTGCCTATAAGCACCCTTTTTTAAAAAAATAAAAATTGTCTTGCATGGTTTGAAAAAGCAAGAAAAAGCAAGTTGCATGTAACAAGGAGGGGATTCAACAGTGGGTCTTCCAAACTTCAGGACAAAGGTGCTTTCACCTCATTGAAGAGAACCTGCCCTGTCATGGTGCCACAGCCTGCTTGCCCCTCCCCAGTTTAGCTAATCTTGATTCTGCTGCCGGAGCCTCATGCCAGCTTGGCACCATCCCAGAAAAGGTGGAATCACAAACCCCAGGAAAGGTGTGGGTGAGGACTGAGGTTCTTGATTCTGAAGTCGTGTTTGCCCATTGTCTGGAGGCTGACTCCTTTCTGTTCTTGCTCTTTTTTTAGTTACATTTAAAGAAGAATGGTGAAAAATGTTATTTATTGGCTGAAATTATTTAATATAATTTCTCTTTTGTGAACAAGGAATGAATTGGTTAGAACTGTCTTACTGTAAATTGGAAAGTCATCTTTAAGGGGGGGGGAGTTAAAAATTAAATGACAGTTGTTTGGCTCTGGTGTCCTTTTTGGGAGTTCTTGAGTGGCAGCTCACTTCAGACATTTGCAAAGAAGGCTCTGAACCCCTTTTACATTTCTGACTTCTGCAGGGGTAGCAGGAATATCCTTTGATGGTACATGGCAGACTGCATTTACTGCCTTGTTTTGAAGTTCTCTTTGTCGAGGTCACATGGTTAAAGTAGTAGTGGACCAGTTGAGAAATGAGGCCATAATTACCCAAACATAGTAAGTTCTACGCTCAGTCAACTTTGTAAAAATGGCAAATGCAGTTGGCACACCTGCTGAATAGATACCAAAACCACAGCTGGGTTTGTTTTGATGTCTTATCAATGGAACACCCTTGCAAGAATTAGTAGGAACTCAGTACAAACCATGGACCCAGGTGGCGCTGTGGTTAAACCACTGAGCCTAGGGCTTGCTGATCAGAAGGTCGGCGGTTCGAATCCCTGTGACGGGGTGAGCTCCCGTTACTTGGTCCCAGCTCCTGCCAACCTAGCAGTTCGAAAGCACATCAAAATGCAAGTAGATAAATAGGAACCGCTACAGCGGGAAGGTAAACGGCGTTTCCATGTGCTGCTCTGGTTTGCCAGAAGCGGCTTTGTCATGCTGGCCACATGACCTGGAAGCTATACGCCGGCTCCCTCGGCCAATAATGCGAGATGAGCGCGCAACCCCAGAGTCGGTCACGACTGGACCTAATGGTCAGGGGTCCCTTTACCTTTACAGTACAAACCATGCTAAATTGATTCCCTTCTCCTCCCTCAAGACAAAGTCTACACCAGTCAGGGCTGAAAGGTGGATAGCAAATAGAATGTCTGGATGCAGCAGAAAGCTTCCTTCTCGCCTGGGTGCCCATCTTTATGTTGATTTCTCTGCTGAAGAATGCCTGTGCATTGCAAAGTGTTCTGGGGTGTAATTCCAAGGGGTGCTGGCCTCACCACAGTCCTGTACAAATTAAAGTTGGTGTCCTATGCATGTCTTTTGAGAATGTGTCTGGGTTTCACAAATTGCCCACAATTATTGTGAAAGGGTCACCATTTTACTATTATTATTTTTTCTTCTCATTGTGCCAGGAGTGCCAAACTGCCTTGGTTCAGCCCTGCTGGCCAGTAGAAGAGAATAAGCTTGATTGGCAGGCTTGAGAAGTAAAATGGTGGTAATTGGTTAGGCCTGGGGTGGAGGTGAGAGCAGGTTAAAGGGTGAGACCTCTGACTTTTTAATGGATATTCATTTTAGATGAGACAGTTTTTTTCTTTTCTTTTCTTTTTAAGTAGCTGGGGATGGGGAATGGAAACTGAGCTTGACAGCTGTAGGCTTATGTCTTGGATAAGGATTATCTCCATCTTCTAGAAGTGGACAGCAATGGACTGTCTGATTTGCTCTGTTGTTTCCTGGACTAATGACTGCATCTGAAACTATATATCCCAGAGAAGTAGCCAGTTTAGGCTGCTGCTGCTGCTACTGCAAAAGATGCCTTTGAGGATGCTGCATTTCTCACCATCCAACCTCACCAATTCCTAAGAAGTTCCATGCTGCAGGTTGTCGACTGCTCTTGCAACTGTTTCTCAAGTGTTCCTGTCTGAAACCACAATTCAAATTCATTGCAGGGCTCCATAAAGACTAGGCCATAGTCTAAGCTCTGAGCAAACATGGATGAATGCTCAGTAAACGAGCCCCAAGAAGAGGGAGGGAGGCTGAGTTGTTCTTGAAGAGCACTGCATGGTTAATTCACTGCCTGAAGGCAGCGGATGCCTTTGGAGCCCCCAGCAGCAATACTAAAATATCACCAGCAGGTGGCAGTGATGCCTTGAAGATGAAGTGTGAAATGAGTGCAATTAAGGAAACAGAAAACAGAACAGGTGAGAGAAGGAAAGCCACTACCTGTTGGGCTGGGCTGGGCTACATGCTCAAAAAGGCAAACCCATCATAGAATCGGAGAGTTGGAAGGGACCCCAACGGTCATCAACCTGCAATGCAGGCGGCCCATATGGGGATTAAACCCACAACCTTGGTGTTATCAGTACCACACACTAACCAACTGAGCTAACTGTCCATTAGAATCAGAGTTGGAAGAGACCCCAAGGGCCATCCAGTCCAACCCCCTGCCAAGCAGGAACAAGCATTCTGGCAGTGCTTCTCAAAACAAAGGTAAGACTTCTTCTTAGGCCACCCAACCTGAGTGCTGGGCGCTTTTGCTTCTGAATCATAGATGCTGAGTAGCAGGGGGGCCAGAGCCCCTCACCAATATTTCTGATGAAATGGATGAGCACCCTCAAAGTCCCACAGGGCGTCCACACAACATGTCAGCATGCCCTGCAACATGCACAAGTGGCGTCAGCTCACCGTGGGGCATGCTGATGTCATGTGGGCATACTGGGGTGTGTGCTGAAGTTGCATGGCTCTGGGCCCCCTCAATTGTATTCTTAATAGTATAAAACGGTGGTGGTGGTGTTATCCCTAGGGAGACAATGGAGGAGTGTGTCATTCAGGATGAAGTCTAACTATTGGAAGGAGACAAGTTTTGTTGCACCTGGGACGACTCCTCCCAGCAGTCATCCCTGCTCTGGAGACACGTCCTGATTGCCTGTCTCCAGGAATTGCAGTTGTCTGCAGGGGATTCCCACAAAGCGCATTGATGCTGAGCTGGACAAGCATATTGGCTAGGCAGCTACAGCAATGGCTGGCCTCTCCAAAAGGATATGGGAGAATGGGATGCTAGGTCTAATACCAAAAAGGAGTTCTGCCAGGCATGCATGATGGGCATGCTGTTTTGTGGAAGTGAGGCATGGGCAACTTACAACCATCAGGCGTGACGCCCCAGTTCCTTCCACATGTGCTGTCTCAGAAAGATTTTGGGTATCACATGGCAGGACAGAGAACATGAAACTGCCATTTTAAAAGGTTTTGTTGAAATATTTATATTGGACCATTCACTTCAAAGTGGGGGAATGGTGTTGGCATGGCAGGCCTGCAGAGGAAGATGTGGGAGAGCAGCACGACATGCCCTTGGTGAGGGCGCAGTGCTTTTTTTGGGGGGGGGGTTGCCTCAAGTGGCAAAATGGCCCAGCACTGGAAAGAGGGATGTTAGGATTATTCTTTTTGACACTTAATTGTTTTTTAAAAATCAAACTCCACACTTGTATACAGGTTTTTTAGCAATGAAGCAGCTTGGTCTGGGACTACTGAGAATACCATTGTATTATGGAACACCCTTGTTAAATACAGAGGGTTCTCACTGGCTCTCTGTACATGCCCATTCCCTTTATTTATGAGGCCCCTAGTTCCTAATTAATTTTCTTGCACTATACCTCATAAACTCCTTTTCTACCCATTGACTCCAGGACCAGGGGGGCAACACTGACCACTTTGGGAGACCCTCTTTAGAGTGTAGCCTAGAATGGGGTGACCAATGTGTGCCTCAGAAGCTTTCTCTGGTATGAGCAGAGCCTCTGAGCCCACCCCTCTTGCTTACTGCCCCCTTTCTCACGAGGAGGTGAGGTTAGTCACCTTATTTCCTCATCAAGAAGTAGAGGGAGCTGAAGGAATAAGAAGAGCAGCTTTCCTTCTGCTACTTTCAGTTTTATGCGCTTTTTAAGGCTCTGTGCAGCATCTGAGCAGCTGTGAAGGGAAAGTGGAGAGGCTGGGAGAGGAAGGGGGGCAGTCTAGGAGATGGCCGTGGGGTGCCAGCAAAAAAGAGTCTGTGTGCCCATGCATGTGCGTGCGTGCGTGCGTGCGTGCGCACACACACACACACACACACACCTACATCTGATCCAGTGAAATAAATACTCCTTAACCTGCCTACTCTTCTTTAAAAAAAAAAACAGATTACACATTATATCTATCTCCTTCAAATTAACTGTAAACAATGACAGATCCTGTGCTTTCTTGCATGGCTGTGGTGTAAAAGCAGAGGTCCCAGACATGGATCCTTATTGATCCTCTAAACCTTTACAACAGATTCCCTCACAACCACCATCAAATCATAGGTCATTCCTGAGCCCACAGGTGTGTTCTGTGATTTATTGGAGGTTTTCTTGTCATTGCCGGGACAAAAATCTTAAAGGTTAAAGTGGATCCTTTATGTGGATCCATGTTTTTCTGCTGCTGGCAAGTGCTGCCTCTAGGATGCCCCCTCCTTGCAGTCTACCAAGGTAAGTTTTAATTTTATTGGGTGTGGGGTGTAAAAATCATACACATTCAAACAGATTCTTTTTAATTCTATGGGATCTGACTTTTACCCAGATTCCATGGTTAAGAAATGAATATTGGGGGCTTCTCCCCTTCCCTGGGGGAAGGAAGTCACCCGAGGTGAGCTCACTTAAAACTAAAAACCTCCCCAGGGTCCAAAAAAGAATTGCCCCCCCCCCCTGCATATTGCAATGGAATGCTGACATTTTCTCATGGAAGCTCAGGGAGTTCTTCCACAGAAACTCCTGGACTTTTCAAGGAGACAGTTTGAGAAATCCTAGTTTATCACCAAGCTGCAGAGAGTTCCCCCCTTCTGATGACACACATTCTCCTTGCATCCCTGGGAAGCCTTTCTGAGGCCCTCACAAAGGCAAAGCTTAACCCTGGAACTGTTCCTGGCCAGAAGGCTTGACTAGCCAGCTTTTGTTATGCAAAGCCCTTTCCTTTTTCTGCCTGTATTTGGATCAGCCTTACCTAATTGATGCTGGCCTGGTTGGCAGCTTGTGCTTCAGACACAAAGGCTAAAGTCCATGTGAGTCATATTGCAAGTTCTAGGAAGCAAGCAGAAAACAAAAGGTTGCTGTGCCAGTGGAAGGAGGCTGGGATCTGCTTACAAGGTGGATGAAATGAGGACACCACCGTCCACTGAGGCTGCTACGCTGCAGGTTTCCTATTAATTTCAATGGGCCTTGCATCGGAAAGCTCCCCAGTGGATTTTCCTATGTTAAACAGCAATTTCTATTTTTCAGCCCGACCAAAAAACGAAAACGAAAACCTTTAGCCCAAAGGTTATGGCAAGTTTTGGGATAGAAGAGTAACATCTAACTCCTTCTTAACCTCTGTGCTTGAAGACCCTATTTCATCCAGATGGTACAGAGCAATTCAAGACAAAATCCGTAGTTTGGGCATTGCCCTTGAGAGCCTCAAAGTATGTGACGAAAACCACACATTCCAATTAATCAATCCAGCGGCACTATAACCTCAAAAGACAGCGCTTGTTATCTCATACTCTGAGATCTTGTTCTCTGGAGGCCTTAGGTATCACAACATCCTACGGAACCTGTGCCAATTATGAAGGATCTACTACTCCCTTCCCATCGAAGAGTCTTTATGGTTGTGAGACTAAATGCTTTCCCCTTGCAGTGACCGAAGGCAGATTCCCACACGTTACATTTCAAGCCCGTTTATGTACCTGCAATCAAGAAGTACCTGATTCAATGGACCACCTTCTCTTCGATTGCCCTTTACACAACAGACCTCGCCAACTAATGCTGAGCAAAATGTTGGACCTCCAGCCCACAACTTCAGGAAGAAGCCAAATAAGGTTTCTCCTGGCAGATCAGGACAGAGATATTACTGCCTTGGTAGCTTCCTTTTTAGCCACAATTTTACCCGACAGGGTTCCCAACGAACTATCCTTTCGGGAAATAGACAGGCCATAGCAGAATATCCAAATGCACCCAACCACAGTGTGACCTTATAACCCTTGATAGCTCCACCCTTGTCTTTTTAATTATTTCAGTTACTTGAAATGTTTTATACTGCAATTTCTATTTTTCAACCTGACCAAAAAACCGAAAAGGAAACCTTTGGCCCAAAGGATATGGCAGGTTTTGGGTGCTTCATTGAGTCATCTCTTTAGGGGTGCAGACTCAAAGGGAATTAAAGTGGTTTATTTAACCCCTTAATTCAAGTCACATCTGCACCCTACATTTAAAGCACCCTGATACCACTTTAACAGTCATAGCATCTCCCCCAAAGGATCCTGGGAAATGCAGTTTGTTAAGGGTGCTGGAAATTGTAGCTCTGTGTGAGGAGGGGTCTCTAACAACTCTCAGCATTCTTAAGGGGTGCCCAAAAGGGGACAAACCTTGGTGCCAGTTGGGGAGCCTGGTGCCACAGATGCCGTGCCGTAAGGAGGGCATTGGACCAGCCAGCATATTATCCTTTCGACCGTCAGCCAGAATTGGGAGGATGTAGTGCCCCAGAACCTTTTAATGAGGGTGAAAGAGGAGAGCGCAAAATATGGTCTGAAGCTCAACATCAAAAAAACCAAGATCATGGCCACTGGTCCCATCACCTCCTGGCAAATAGAAGGGGAAGAAATGGAGGCAGTGAGAGATTTTACCTTCTTGGGCTCCTTGATCACTGCAGATGGTGACAGCAGTCACGAAATTAAAAGACGCCTGCTTCTTGGGAGAAAAGCAATGACAAACCTAGACAGCATCTTAAAAAGCAGAGACATCACCTTGCCGACAAAGGTCCGTATAGTTAAAGCTATGGTTTTCCCAGTAGTGATGTATGGAAGTGAGAGTTGGACCATAAAGAAGGCTGATCGCCGAAGAATTGATGCTTTTGAATTATGGTGCTGGAGGAGACTCTTGAGAGTCCCATGGACTGCAAGAAGATCAAACCTATCCATTCTTAAGGAAATCAGCCCTGAGTGCTCCCTGGAAGGACGGATCGTGAAGCTGAGGCTCCAATACTTTGGCCACCTCATGAGAAGAGAAGAATCCTTGGAAAAGACCCTGATGTTGGGAAAGATTGAGGGCACTAGGAGAAGGGGACGACAGAGGACAAGATGGTTGGATAGTGTTCTCGAAGCTACGAACATGAGTTTGACCAAACTGCGGGAGGCAGTGCAAGACAGGAGTGCCTGGCGTGCTATGGTCCATGGGGTCACGAAGAGTCGGACACGACTAAACGACTAAACAACAACAAGTGCCCCAGAAGCTTTCTTCTTGTGATGAGCCTGCACACAAAGGTGGTGGCTGCATTTGTAACAAAGAGCAGCAAAGTTGCCGCTGGCGGTGGTGACTGACAGTTCACCATCTCCTTAGGCTCCCTTCCATGCAGCCACTGCAGCCCTAATCCTGCATACTGGCAGCATGAGAGAGTGGTGCAAGGCACCAGATTTCATAGCATGCTTGGACAGGTCCCAGATGGGCAAAGGGGGCATTCCCTTCATGAAAGCAAGGCACTCTATGTGTGCTCAGGGGCCCTTTTAAAAAGAAATATGGGGAGGGCGACGACTGCAGGTGCCTCAAGGCACTAGAATGCTCATGGGCAAAAGGTGACAACTAGGACAGGGAAGAGGCTGAGTGCATGTTGCCTTCTCTGCAGAAGAAACGCTCTTTCCTACGGCCTGGTTACAGAGATCAGCTTTGTTCTTCAACCTGTTCAGTCTAGTTCCCAAACCTGCTGTGGGCTTTTCAGCTAAAAGGTTAAGCAAACACTCCTGGCAGCTCCCTGCTTCTTTTGTTGGCCTAGCTCACTGCCAGGCAGCCTTCTCATCTTACCCTTGCAGTTTTGCTTCCTTTTTCTTCCAAGAACTGTTTGTTTCCTTACCTTCCACCTTCCACCCCCCCCCCCGGCTCTGAAGGGTGACCCTCCAATGCAAACACCTTCATGGCTAAAAGGGAGCCAGTCTCTGTTTGCTCTTCCATGTCACTTTCCCCTATATCTTTTGCAACAGGAAATGCAAGCCTGGCCTTGGCCTTGGCCTTGGCATCCCCCCACCACAAAATGGTCTCTGCTCTTGCTCAAAGTTGCCATGAGCACACAGAAGCCTGGGGCCTGCCAGAATGGAGGGAAGCCTGGCTGTGGGCACAGTGTGCATTTCAGGGGCATTTAAAGCTCCTCCCTTCCCCTTCCCACTCCCTCCCTTCCTGCACTGCAGGGGGTTGGCCCTTGAGGTCCCTTCCAGGGCTACAATTCTATGATTAAACAATCCTGGGAACTCTAGTTTACCACTCACAAAGCTACAGTTCCCAGGATTCATGAATGCATTAAATGTATGGTGTGTACACAACCTGAGGCTCACTCAAAGTACACAAATTCATGTGACTGAATGCTTATCAGAAATGCCTAATCTCCTCTCCTTCTCTCTGAATTCCAATATCCCAGATTTCTTTAGGGGAAAGCGTAATATAACCCTAACCCCAAGCACATGGGGGAAATAGGAACACTTGGAGGATGTGCATCCATGCATATAAGAGTTACAGGATTTCAGCAGGATGTTACAGCACATGCACTGATGGGAAACAAAGCAGTATATTTGCCCTTAAACCTTTGCAGGAGCAAATAGTATTGAAAGGGGCATCACATATAGCTACCTAGTTCCCACCACTGCATTTCAAAGTTCATTTGCATGTTGCTGCAGTGGGGCCAGATGTGTTTTCCTTTCACCCACTGTCTGTCACAACCATGGGCAGAGAGAGAGGCCCTGCTTTCAAATTAGATTTAGGCTGGTTTGGGTGAAAACATCAAATTGCAGGATTTCTCAAGAAACTACAGGATTTTGGCTATTGTTGTGTGTACAGTATATGGCTTTGCAAACCAGTGGCAGGAGAGCATTGGAGGCAGAGTCCATGGGAGCATGATCTACACAACTGGGCTGCAGAAACTAAAGAGGTTAGTCCTTGTGTTTTCTAGCTGTGGTGAAGATGGTTCTGGCAAAGGAAGAACTCTTATTGTTTTCCACAGGAACATGCGTGGGGCATCCATGAAGCAGTGCCAAGAGCCAGAGAGCAGCGCGCTGCATCTGCAAGAATGTCTAGCTGCCTGGCTCAATGCCCTGTGGGCGTTTAACTTGGACTGCCTGTTGCAAACATCTCCGTTCTGAAGCCGGGGTCAGCTGTAATGAGAAGAGAAGGGAAAGATGAGATAATACTAGCCGTGAATAACAGCCTGGCCAACCATCCTGGGCAATTCCTATTCTGTTCATTTGTTCCATGAGTGCAGTTCGGGGAATCTCTCGGATGGGATAACAAAACTATGGAGATTAGCCAAGGCCCAAGGAGGGAGGGAGGGAGGGCATTTTGTGTGCTGGGGGACAGAACATTCATTACTCATCTGAAATCTGCCACTTGGGGCTTCAGCATGTCTGAAAGCCTTACCCCATCCCAAATGGAGAATGATTGACATTGCTTAGGCGTAAAGGAAAGGCAGTTTGCACATGGTCAGCCACAAAGTAAGAATTGTGCAATGATGTGAAGAGAACCTGCCCTTAACTCTGTAAGCACACTTGCACATGGATGCTGCATAATTTGGTGCACATGTTTTCTTTTAAGTATGATTGCATGCATTTATTACGGCTACCTCTTTGGTCCTAGGGGTTTTTGCACATCACCAGGTGTGATCTGTACATGCAGGCACACTTTGCAGTTACACAGATGTCTGCACAAAAGCACAAAGTGGTGCTTCTCTGTTTGCAAACTTCTGTGAAAATGTGTATGTCACAATTCCTCCTTCTCTTTGGTTCAGCTGAGCTCCTTTCTGTTGAAGCCTGAGATATATAAGGATGCCAACAGGAGACTTACCTTGCTTAAGTACATTATGTTGGAAAGTACGAGTAACATGATGTCTGGTCTCAGACATCTACAAATGACTGATAAACCTTGAGGAACATTCAATAAATGACCTTCCTATGAGTTGAGAGCAAGATCTTAATAGACGATGGATCTCACTTTGGGATAAACCTTTTAAAATCAAGTTCAACTTGGATTAAGGAACCGTCATTACAAAAGCTCTCTCTTCTTATCAGCCCACTGTGCCGAAGAGAGTGTCAGGTTATGGGAACATATGCCACAGTGTGTGGGATTCAGGGGTGTTTTTTTATAATGCAATTACAGTAGTTTTATTACAGAACAGGCTATGTAATTCTCTCCACAACTGTCTCCCTTAACTTTATTTTTTAGAGAAAGATACAGAGTTGTTGTTTTAAAATATTTTTATTGGGTTTTATAAACAAGATAATGTTATACAAATAAGTATACAAAGTTTTCTCATGTCATTTGTATATCACAAAAATAGCATAATAAATGTGGGAAAATATCAACAACATATGTTTCATTATTAGTGGTCAATGTATGAGTTCTTGGTTCATGAATTGGTTTTAAACAATTAGGAAGAAGAGAGAAAAGGGGGAGGGGGAATGGTGAGGGGGTTGGGGTTGGGTGGTTATGCTTCTATCATGCTACCTAGTGGGGGGGGGGCGGGTTGTGTCAGCGTACTTGTAAGGGTTCTCTTACCATTCTCTTGCGTCCCTGCCATTCCCACAGAAATAAACACACAAACACAAATATGTTGGGTTAGTAGGATAAATTAGGCCACAACTTTATTGGTTACAAATGTGAGCGGTTTGGCTTAGGCAATTGGGTAAAGCCAGACTATATCCTGACTCCTGCCCATCTGCAGGAAGTCTCAAAAGGGTCGACCATCGGTAGGGGGAGCCCTATGATATACTTCAGGCATAATAGGCATAGGCAAACTTCCTGATATGCAGTTGAAGCCCTCCTGCAATATACTGCCTGCCTGGAGGAACCCTTAGAGCGCATCTAAAGTGTTTTGCATACATTGGCTGCGTTCACGCATCATAACAAGCCAGAGGACCACTAAGCTGATGCACACTGCTTGATTGCTCCTGCTGTGCTCCCCTTCTAGTGCAAGCAAGAGAAACAAGCGAGGAAGCCACAATTAAGTTTGATTTCCCACCCCTGTGGGTGGTTTGCTTCTTCCTAACAAGCCAGAATCACTGCCCAGCCTTAAACCCCAATCCCATGTTCACATATCACAGGGAGCTAACATGCATTTCTCCAATGAAAATAGGGACATCCTATTCCATAATGATGATGATGATGATTGTATGATTTATACCCTGCCCATCTGACTGGGTTGCCCCAGCCACACTCGGCAGTTTCCAACATATATAAAAACATAATAAAACATTAAACATTAAAAAAACTTCCCTGTCAGTAATTGCATAGGGGAACATAGGAAGCTGCCTTATACCAAGTCATACCATTGGATCTTGTCAAAAACCAGAAGCCTTTCTACTAGGTATAATAGGTGAAGAGATACCAAGAGAAGATAAAAGACTTTTTATGTCTGCAACGGCGGCAGCAAGAATGCTACTAGCCCAGAGATGGAAAGAAGGAGAAGTGTTTCCAGAGATGGAAACAGAAGAAGAATGGCAGGTGAAACTGATGGAGTGTGCGGAGATGGAGAGGCTGACGGGGAAGATCTGAAACCAGAAAGAGCAAGTATTTTCTTTCTTTCTTTCTTTCTTTCTTTCTTTTTAAAAATGGCACTTTATTTATATACTTTATAAAAGTTACAAAGACAAATCAAAAAGAATACAAAGAAGCGGAAAAAGAATTTTAACAAAACACAGAGAACAGAGAAAAAGAGGGGGGGGGACATACGAAAAACATATGTACAAACAATTTTTTAACAACCGACTTCCAATTATTTGAACATCGCTTTCCTTTATCAATTTTTATTTTATCCTACTTTATCTGATATTACTTAATTTCTTATAAATTTCCTTCTTATTTGCCTAATATCAGCATATATATGTACCATATTTTCCTCTAATCTCTTCGTCAAAAAATTCTATATTTTCTGTCTACACTTCAGTCAAAGCATATCACCAAATTTATATTTACATTTTCTTTGATTAAATAATTTTCTACATATTTTCATTCTGCTTTACATTTTTCTTTCGATATATTTCTAATCGCTGCTGTCATCTTGGCCAAATTCATAAATTCTACTAGTTTTACTCGCCATTCATGAATCATTGGTACCTTCTCTCCTTTCCAGTTTTTTGCTATAAGAAGGCGGGCCGCTGCACAGGCATATAATAATATATTTCTCCTATCATTGGGAACATTATCCGGTACCATACTTAACAAGAATATCTCCTATTTCTTCTCGAATGTAATACAGTAGCATCTTTTTAAAATTTTCATATACATTATTCCAAAATTCATATATTTTATCACATAACCACCAGCAGTGAAAGTAATTGCCTATTTCATCCTTACACTTCCAACAATTTTTTGAATTTGTTTTATAAATTTTTGCAATTTTATCTGGCGTGAGATGCCACCTATATACTACCGTATTTTCATCATATTTTCCTTTATGCTTGTACATGCCGTAAATTTCATTCCCTCCCTCCACAGTTTATCCCATTGGTCCCTATAGATTGGCCTGCCTAAATCCTGTGCCCATCTTATCATTGTACATTTCACTTCTTAATCTTTAATTTCCCACTCTAATAGATGATTATATAATTTTGCCAATGGTTTTAATTCATTCTCCAATAATATCTCTTGTAATTTGGATTTTTTATCCGAAAATCCAGCCTCTCTATGTTTGTTAAATAAGCTCTTCATTTGATGGTATTGTAGCCAGCTTGAACATTGGTCTTTAATTTGTTGGTATGGTTTTAGTATTAATTTCCCCTTTTCTTTTATTAATAAATCTTGGTATGTAAACCATTCCTTATCATATATTCTGCTGTTTAAGGCCGTGATTTCTACAGGCGAAACCCACCCACGGTGTTTTCAATTTTAAAATATGTTTATAATCCATCCAAATTTTTAATAATGCTTTTTTGAATGCATGATCCAAGAATTCCTTGAGATTTCCTTTTTTCTCATTCAATATATATAGATGCCAGCATGCGGTGTTTCTAAACCCTTCCAGATCTAATACTTCTTTATTTCTAAGTTTTATCCAATCTTTGATCCAACATAAGCCTGCTGCCGCATAATATATCTTCAAATCCGGTACCCCCACCCTCCTCTTTCTTTTATATCAGTTAGCAGTCTATATTGTATTCTTGCTTTTTTGCCCTCCCAGATAAATTTACTTAGATCCTTTCTCCAATTTTCAAATATATCCTTTTTATCTATAATAGGGAGCATTTGGAAGAGGAACAGCATTTTGGGGAGATTCTCCCCAGATCAAGTATTTTCTAAAGACTGGAGTAAATTTGTAATTTATTTAAAAGACCACTGTAAACAGTTAAAATCTTTGGCAGGGATGTAAAGTCACTTGTAATGTGAATTTTTTAATGGTAATTATGGTTATATAATAGGTAAAGGTTTTCCCAGTAGTGATGTATGGAAGTGAGAGCTGGACCATAAAGAAGGCTTATCGCCGAAGAATTGATGCTTTTGAATTATGGTGCTGGAGGAGACTCTTGAAAGTTTCTACTCCTGGCAACCTTAAACTTAGCTGCGAGAATATGTTACTGTTTTTATATGTCTTATTATTATTATTTTTTTAAGGTCTTATGTTAAGGCTGATGCGTTTGCTGCCCTGAGAACCTTTAGGAAGAAGGACAGGGTATAAATAAATAAAAAATAAGTATTTAGAGCTGTGGTGTAGGGCCTTTAAAGCTATGGTTTTCCCAGTAGTGATGTATGGAAGTAAGAGCTGTACCATAAAGAAGGCTGATCGCCAAAGAATTGATGCTTTTGAATTATGGTGCTGTGAGGAGACTCTTGAGAGTCCCATGGACTGCAAGAAGATCAAACCTATCCATTCTGAAGGGAATCAGCCCTGAGTGCTCACTGGAAGGACAGATCCTGAAGCTGAGGCTCCAATACTTTGGCCACCTCATGAGAAGAGAAGACTCCCTGGAAAAGACCCTGATGTTGGGAAAGATGGAGGGCACAAGAAGGGGACAACAGAGGACGAGATGGTTGGACAGTGTTCTTGAAGCTACAAACATGAGTCTGACCAAACTGCGGGAGGCAGTGGAAGACAGGAGTGCCTGGCGTGCTCTGGTCCATGGGGTCACGAAGAGTCGGACACGACTAAACGACTAAAGAACAACAATAGGTAAAGGTAAAGGGACTACTGATCATTAGGTCCAGTCGTGACCGACTCTGGGGTTGCGGCACTCATTTCGTATTATTGGCCGAGGGAGTTGGCATACAGCTTCCGGGTCATGTGGCCAGCATGACAAAGCTGCTTCTGGCGAACCAGAGCAGCACACGGAAACGCCGTTTACCTTCCTACCTATTTGCCGTGTTTCTCCGAAAATAAGACACCGTCTTATATTTATTTTTCCTCAAAAAAGCACATGGTGGCTTATTTTCAGGGGATGTCTTATTTTTATTACGTGCCCAGCCTCTTCCTTGGCGCCCTCCAGAATTGCGCCAATCACTAGGTCTTATTTTCGGGGTATGGCTTATATTGCGCAAATGCTTATAAATCCTGCTACGGCTTATTTTATGGGTATGTCTTATTTTTGGAGAAACAGGGTGTCTACTTACACTTTGATATGCTTTTGAACTGCTAGGTTGGCAGGAGCTGGGACAGAGCAACGAGAGCTCACCCCGTCGTGGGGAATCAAACCGTCGACCTTCTGATCGGCAAGCCCTAGGCTCTGTGGTTTAACCCACAGTGCCACCCGCGTCCCACATATACCGTAATAGGTAGGGTAAAAATGCAGTAAATTTAATCTTAAAGATGGAACTCATGGAGGGAGGAAAGGAGGTCTAAGGGTTTGAAATAACACTGTATTTTAATGTTTGGAATTGTTTTGTTTTATATGTATAATTTTTTTAAAAAAAACTTAATTGCAATTATGTCTGTCTATATCTATCTATCTATCTATCTATCTATCTATCTATCTATCTATCTATCTATCTATCTATCTATCTATCTATGATCTCTCTCTCTCTCTGTGTGTGTGTGTGTGTATTGGCTGCAGTTCTCACTCTGGGCCACCAGTATGCAACCGAAGGATTGAGAGCTGTTGTTCAATGATTGGTTAGTTTGTTGGACTTTGTTACTGTTACTAATTGCTTGACATTATATAAGGCAGCAAGCTAATCTGTTGTAGAGAGAGAACATCGAGCAGTTATAACTGCCGTAATAAAGAGCTGTTGCTTAAAGAAGCTGTGTCTGCCTCCCATCTTTCCCACTCTGCAACACTCTCCCTCCATAAAAACCCACCTGGAGGGCATCAGGGATGTCAAAGAAGGCTGGGCTATAAGCAAAAGCAAGCACGGGGGGCCTGGGCGGTTTCCCTCCCCATGATGTGCATCGCCGGGCAGGAGCAGCTCCGCGTGGCTTGCTGTGCCCGGGGGCCAAGGCAGCCTTCAGTGGCACCGGCAACCCGCCTCTGGAGGCGCCTCTTTCTTTCCCCTTGCCTTGCCCAGCAGCGCTGCCGCCGCCTAAACCAAATCCCAGCACCGCTGCTCTTGGGAAGGTACGATTCTTCCAGCCACTGAATGGGACCATACTCTTCCCGGCAGTTTCCTGACAGGCCTTGCCATGTTCCACGAGAGTCTGTGGGAATCCCCTGGCATGGGCGTGGCCAAAATTTTATGGGGCGGGGGGGAGAGAACAGAGTTATCTGTGACGCAATTGGTCAGTTAGTGACGTGTTTTTATTTATTTACTTGACTGCGGGGCCCCTGCTGACTGTCCTCCCCTGGTGCGTGGAAGTGGCACGCGAGGAGCGCAGCCAAGGAGGCTGCCTGCCTTCCCCTTCCTTCTTTCCCCTCTTTCTGCAGTGCAGCTGCGCTGCCTCGACTTGCTGCTCCCCCTGCAGCTCGCGGCGTGAATCTGGAAGTCCCCCGACCCCGACGACGAGCGCCCTCGCCGGCCGGCCTCCTCCTGCCGTCGCCGCTCGCACACTTGGCCCGAGGCGCGGAGGCTCTGCGGGAGAGGCGGCTGCTCGCGGCTCCTGGTCCGCAAACGCCGCGGGATCCGCCGTCGAGATTCCTCCGGAAGGTAGGACCTGGCTCCCTTCATCTCCGCGAGGAAGGTTGTGGGAATGAGCGAGCAGGCGGTTGCGGGAGGGCGAGCTGGAGGAGGCTTCCGCGGAAGTTGGGGGTGGTGCGTGGCGTGCGCCTCTTGATCTCCGTGCCAGGCTGCCACCTCAGCCTGAATTCCTGCCGCCCAAGGGCGAAAAGAAGGCTCTGGCCCGGCGGGCGCAGAAGGACGCCGCTCTTGGCACGGGCGGCCACGGGTGCGCGTCTGAAGCGGAATCCACGAGTTGCCTAGAGGTTGCTAAGACTTCCAGGAGTTACAGAACGGCTCCCAAGTGAAGGAAAGAGGCTGGGATTTTTGTTGCAACCACATTAATATGCCGCCAGTTAAGTGGATTACCCCCCCCCCCCAAAAAAAATGCTTTTTGGGTGGAGTTGTGATGATTTGGTTGCCCCTCCACAGATGGAATAATAATAATAATAATAATAATAATAATAATAATAATAATAATAATAATAATAATTTATACCCCACCCATCCGGCTGAGTTTCTCCAGCCACTCTGGGCAGCTTCCAACAGAACATTAAAATGCAATAATCTATTAAACATTAAAAGCTTCCCTATACTGGGCTGCCTTTAGATGTTTTCTAAAAATGATATAGTAGTTTATCTGTGTGACAGCTAATGGGAGGGTGTTGCGTGTTGCACAGAGTGGGCACCACTACCAAGAAGGCCCTCTGATAAAACATCAAACATTAAAAAACTTCCCTAAACAGGGCTGCCTTAGATGTCTTCTGAAAGTCAGATCTTTCCTTGACATCTGATGGGAGGGTGTTCCACAGGGTGGGTGCCACTACCGAGAAGGCCCTCTGCCTGTTTCCCTGTAACTTCGCTCCTTGCAGCAAGGGAACCGTCAGGAGGCAATCAGCGCTGGACCCCAGTGTCTGGGTTGAACGATGGGGGTGGAGACGCTCCTTCAGGTACAATGGGCCGAAGCCGTTTAGAGCTTCAAAGGTCAGCACCAACACTTTGAATTGTGCTTGGAAATGTACTGGGAGCCAATGTAGGTCTTTCAGGACCACTGTTATATGGTCTCGGCGGCCGCTCCCAGTCACCAGTCTAGCTGCCACATTCTGGATTAGTTGTAGTTTCCGGGTCACCTTCAAAGGTAGCCCCACGTAGAGCGCATTGCAGTAGTCCAAGTGGGAGATAACTAGAGCATGCACCAGTCTGCGGGCAGGTAGGGTCTCAGCCTGCGTACCAGATGGAGCTGATAGACAGCTGCCCTGGACACAGAATTAACCTGTGGCTCCATGGACAGCTGTGAGTCCAAAATGACTCCCAGGCTGCGCACCTGGTCCTTCAGGGGTACAGTTACCCCTTTCTGGACCAGGGAGTCCTCCACACCAGCCCCCCATCCCCCCAGAACAGTTCTTCTGTCTTGTCAGGATTCAACCTCAATCTGCCCTATAGAGAATGTAGGGAGAAGTGAAGTAGCCCTGACAGGATTTAATATAAATTAAAGAGGCACTTGTCTGTCTTCCCTTTCCTTCTCTTGTCCTTATTTCGTCCTCCAGGAGAGTATGTGGCTCTGCAGAGGCTGCTGCACTACAATTCCCATGATTCCATACCACTGACCAGGCTGCCTGCAAGGGATGGTTGTCTGAAGGGCCACATTCAGCCCGATTTAGCCTGCTGTCTATTTTCTGCTTGCAAGTGTAACTAAATTAGGAAAACAGGAGTGGGGGGGGGTCACAGCAGGGTGTTGGAAAATGTAGCATGAAAACATAGATCTCCTGACAGCTGTATGGCAAGCGGAAGGTGTTTTATTTGACAAGCATATGAGCTTTGAAGAAAATTGTATTTTGTAGGTGTAGCAAATGGAACTGCACCTCAGGGCTGTCTTCCAGCTACCAAAGTGTATTAGGGTTTGGGAACAAACTAGAAAATATTTAAACAGAACATTAAAACATGTTATTTTTCCAGCTGTGGGAAATTGTGGGTCTGTGCTTGGCAGAACTTGCACATATGATTGGGTATATTGGAACCAGCCAGACCTATGCTTAGATCTGATTATTTATTTGGGCATTTATTTCCTGCCCTTCTAGTGTAAATATACCAAGCAGGGTGGCTGATGACATATCAAAATTGCAAGTGCATTAAAATAGTAGAAAACTACAGCAGCTAATCCCCATGACGGGGTGAGCTCCTGTTGCTCGGTCCCAGCTCCTGCCAACCTAGCAGTTCAAAAGCACGTCAAAGTGCAAGTAGATAAATAGGTAAGGTAAACAGCGTTTCCGTGTGCTGCTCTGGTTTGCCAGAAGCGGCTTTGTCATGCTGGCCACATGACCTGGAAGCTGTACGCCGGCTCCCTCGGCCAATAACGCGAGATGAGCGCCACAACCCCAGAGTCGATCACGACTGGACCTAATGGCCAGAGGTCCCTTTACCTTTCACAGCAGCTAAAAAATCCTAAAGATGTTGGGCTGGATTCAGCTAACCTGGTGCACCAGCAGAAGGCAGCTCACAGACTCGCACTGCTGCAGTGATCCTCCTGCTTCTCCCAAATCTGCTCTGGAGTGTTGGGAGAACCCACAGAACATTTCACAGGGGGAGAGGGAAAATTGTTCCGCTGGCAAGCAGAGATATTGTACTAGTGCTGACGGAATGGATGTACTGTACTAATGTGATGTGGAATCCTACCCATTGTTCCAGGGGTTATGTTAAGGCTTGGAAATTGCATATGGCCAAATCCTTGGAGCCACCCTGTGGCTAGCGGGTGGGTGTGGGGAGAGAGCATCTCCAGCACTCCCAGAGCGGGTCTTGCCCAGCACGCAGGGCCTGGAGCTTCAAAGCCCATGGGAGGCCGTTCCACAGGGTGGGCGCCCAGGGGTAATGAGTGGACCCAGCGTGTGAAGAGCTTTTCAACGCTTTGCCTTGCTTGGGACTTGACTTTCACAGTTTCAACCAGCCATCCTTCGCCCGTGTACTGTTGAAATCACCCAAGTCACATGTGTGTAAAATGAGAGTTTACTGCAATAAAGGAGGTGTTGGCAGGAGCATTAATGGCTATCTAGAGTACAGGCAGTGCATTGTCAAGGTGAAAGCAAAGGGAAGAACAGAGACCTTGCAGGCCTGTTACACCTCTAAGAAGGACAGCCACCTCAAACTCCCACCCTATACACCTCAGTGTATGCACAAATCAGAATCCTATTCTGCCTCCTTTGTCAAAGTGCCCACACTAGGTGCTCTTCAGTCTGTTCTTGAAATGCTCCAAGGAATGAGATTCACCTTCATTCCCAATTAACCATTTATTTCACTGGTTAATTGGTTAATTTCACTTAAAATATTTCCTCAGTTGCCCCTTTCCTTTTATTTAAATGCATCATTGCTTGTTTTGTGCCTTCCGGACTTTATGAGGAGTAATTCATACTTTTATTTTTTGCTGACGTCTGTCCATGTGCTCCCTTGTGGGGGTTTTCCTCTTCCTGGGCTGTTTATAATACAGTGGTACCTCTGGTTAAGAACTTAGTTCCTTCTGGAGGTCCGTTCTTAACCTGAAACTGTTCTTAACCTGAAGCACCACTTTAGCTAATGGGGCCTCCTGCTGCTGCCGTGCCACCAGAGCACAATTTCTGTTCTCACCCTGAAGCAAAGTTCTTAACCCGAGGTACTACTTCCTGGTTCAGGGGCGTAGCCAGGATGAAAATCAGGGGGGCCAAGGGGCGGGGGCCAAGGGGCGGGGCCACATCGGAGCAGCCCGATTTCGGGCTGCTCCGACTCCCTCCTCCCCCTCCGCAATCGGCAGGGACAAGGGGGAGCCAGGATCAGCCCGAAATCGGGCTGCTCCGACTCCCTCCTCCCCCTCCGCGATCGGCAGGGACGAGGGGGAGCCAGGATCAGCCCGAAATCGGGCTGCTCCGACTCCCTCCTCCCCCTCCGCGATCGGCAGGGACGAGGGGGAGCCAGGATCAGCCCGAAATCGGGCTGCTCCGATCCCCTCCTCCCCCTCTGCAATCGCTGGGGCAGGTGGAGGGAAAGCCCCAGAGCCGCGCAAAGCAGTTGCCTGGCTTTCCCTCCGCCCGCCCCACAGCCAGCCGGCTAGAAGGGACGTCTCCCTTCTCCCTTGCTGGCTGTGGGGCGGAGGGAGGGAAAGCCAGCCAAACGCTTTGCGCGGCTCTGGTGCTTTCCCTCCGCCCGCCCCACAGCCAGCCAGGGAGAAGGGAGACGGCACCGGGCGGGCAGTGGGGCAGGCTGGCCAGCGGCCCTGCTTCTAGGGGGGGCAATTGCCCCCTCCTGCCCCCCTGCCTACGCCCATGTCCTGGTTAGCGGAGTCTGTAACCTGAAGCGTTTGTAACCTGAGGTACCACTGTAATCTCCTTCAACTTTTCCTTTCTAGAGTGGGCTTTCTGGTGCTCTTTATCTTTCTAACCCTCCTCAGAATTCCTTCCAGCTTGTCAACTTAGCAAAGGCACTTCTGTTTGCTCAGAGGGTCATGGGATGCTCTGAAACGGGAGCAATTTTCATGGTTGCTCTGCAGCGAATTGGCTTTTGATCTAAAGTCAGGAGATTCGTAGATTTTGTCTGAAAAACTCCTGAGATGCGCCCCCCCTTTCTGCTTCCCACCTTCTACTAAAGAACAGGCATAGGGCAGCCGATGCCACAAGCTTGCAAGGGGCTAAATTTTAAGTAAGGGCAGCTATTGTTTTGTCAGAAGCCCTGCAGGGCCAGGAGTCCCCAACCATTCATATAAGACCATCCTTCAAGGGGTGGGGATCTATTTCCTTCTGAGTAGCCTTCGGGGGGGGGGGCAGGAGCAGAGGCAGAAATGGGCAGCACAATCCATGTATTTTCCTCCTTTGTACAGGAGGCTAGTTTCTGCAAATGCTCACCCAGCCCCGACCAACTTCTGTCCAGGCAAAAGAGGCATCGTCAGAATTACCAGAGTCCAGAGCACATTCCAGCTAGGCAGAAACACACCAAGGGGTTGGGCAGCAGCAGGAGGTGCATCTGCTGAGTGTCTGTTTCAGCTTTCTACCAAACCATGTAAAGCTTTCTCCTGCACTTAATAATGATAATAATAATTTATTATTTCTACCCTCCCCATCTGGCTGGGTTTACCCGGTCACTCTGGGCGGCTTTTAACAGAACATTAAAAACAGAATAAAACTTCCAACATTAAAAAATTCCCTAAACAGAGCTGCCTTCAGATGTCTTCTAAAAGTTGGATAGTTGTTTATTTCCTTGACATCTGATGGGAGGCCATTCCACAGGGCAGGTGCTACCACCGAGAAGGCCCTCTGCCTGGTTCCCTGCAACTTGGCTTCTCGCAGCGAGGGAACCGCCAGAAGGCCCTCGGCACTGGACCTCAGTGTCCAGGCAGAACAATGGGGGTGGAGACGCTCTTTTAGGTATACTGGGCTGAGGCCGTTTAGGGCTTTAAAGGTCAGCACCAACACTTTGGATTCTGCTCAGAAACATACTGGGAGCCAATGTAGGTCTTTCAAGACCAGTGTTATGTGGTCCCAGCGGCCGCTACCAGTCACCAGTCTAGCTGCCGCATTCTGGATTAGTTGTAGTTTCCGGGTCACCTTCAAAGGTAGCCCCACATAGAGCACATTGCAGTAGTCCAAGCGGGAGATAACCAGAGCATGCACCACTCTGGTGAGACAGTCTGCAGGCAGGTAGGGTCTCAGCCTGTGTACCGGATGGAGCTGGTAGACAACTGCCCTGGACACAGATTGACCTGCGCCTCCATGGACAGCTGTGAGTCCAAAATGACTCCCAGGCTGCGCACCTGGTCCTTCAGGGGCACAGTTACCCCATTCAGGACCAGGGAGTCCCCCACACCCACCCGCCCCCTGTCCCCCCAAAACAGTACTTCTGTCTTGTCAGGATTCAACCTCAATCCATTAGCCACCATCCATCCTCCAATTGCCTCCAGGCACTCACACAGGACCTTCACCGCCTTCACTGGTTCCGATTTAAAAGAGAGGTAGAGCTTGGTATCATCTGCATACTGATGAACACCTAGCCCAAACCCCCTGATGTTCTCTCCCAGCGGCTGCATGTAGATGTTAAAAATCATGGGGGAGAGGATGGAACCCTGAGGCACCCCACAAGTGAGAGCTTAGGGGTCTGAATACTCATCCCCCGACACCACTTTCTGGACACGGCCCAGGAGGAAGGAGCGGAACCACTGTATAATCGTGCCCCCAGCTCCTCTAGACATTCCAGAAGGATTCCTTGGTCGATGGTATCAAAGGCCGCTGAGAGATCCAGAACTAGGAAACAGCTCTCACCTTTGTCCTTGGCTTGCCGAAGATCATCGACCAGTGCGACCAAGGCAGTTTCAGTCCCATGATGAGGCCCGAATCCTGATTGGAAGTGATCCAAATGGTCCGCATCCTCCAGACGTGGTTGAAGTTATTCAGCAACCACCCGCTCAATCACCTTGCCCAAGAATGGAAGATTTGAGACTGGGTAATAGTTGGCCATATTGGCCGGGTCTAAAGCTGTTTTTCAAAGAAGTGGTTTAATGATTGCCTCTTTCAGTGGGTCTGGGGAGGCTCCCTCACAGAGAGAAGCATTCACCACTCTGCGGAGCCCGTTACCCAGCCTTTCCAGGCTCGCTTTTATGAGCCAGGATGGGCAAGGGTCAAGGAGACAGGTGGTCAGTTTCACTAGTCCAAGCAGCCTGTCCACATCCTCGGAGGTAACTTGTTTTCCGGTTGTCCGACTGGCTTTCAGCATGTCTTTTGTGAGGTCCCCACTTATCCCGTATCACATCCCTCACCCACTCAGCCGGTTTTTCTATTCAGCGTATCTGTCTTCATCCGGTCCACTCACCACAGTTCTTCTTGCTCACAGCTTCTCCTTTCTTGTTTGCTGATCTTCCTTTCTTTGTTCTTCCTATGTTTCCTGTTTCTTAGGGCCCACTCTTTCCTCTGCTCCCTCATCCTGCCTCTGGACTCGCTGCCACTTTGATCAGGAGCCCTTAGAAGTTGTTGGACTACAGCAGCCATCATTCCTGGCCATTGGTGATGCTGGCTGGGGCTGAAGGGAGCTAGAGGAAACAACGCCTGGAAGGTGCCCTGTTGGCCAGCCCTGGATTAGTTTGTTTCATCCTGGGCTCTCCTTTTTCTAGAACTTCGTAGTAAGGAGAGCAAATCCCATCATTTCTCACCATTGGACATGCTGGGATGCAAGGGAGTTGTAGTCCAGCAATATTATAGTTGTTGTTATTATTATTTATTCAACTTATACATCGCCCTATACCCAGAGGTCTCGGGGCAGTTCACAACAAGACCACAACATATAAAATCAAATATCTGAAGGGCCGCAGTTTCCCCTCCCCTCTTCAACACCTTGTGTGAGGTTTTCCTAGCCATACTCACTGGCTGCAGGCACACCATACCTTAAAGCACGCACACACCTGAGTCTTGGGAGCTGTTGTTACACCTCACCATTCCCAGAACCCTTAGCAAACTACAGTTTCCAGGTTTCTCTTTTGGGGGTTGGGGTGGGGTGCTTTAAATGTATGATATATACGCAACCATGTTTTACTATTATTTAGATGCGGCCCTGTTTGGAAACATGCTGTTTGCAGTCTCCCTCCTCACTAGTTCTGCGCTATTTTTCTAGGGAAAGAGGTACCAAAACGCCTCCCTTGTTCCTGAGAGGTGCTGGAACTGAGTTCTTGCAAGTTCTGGCTGAAAAAGAGCCCTGCCAGTAATGATCAGTTTGTGAACATGATGTGAACTGATACCCCAGCAGCTCAGGTGGTGAGGGCTGGTTGGTAGGGGGTTTGCAGACAGACAGGCAAGCAAATGGCAGTTTTCAGTCCCTTGTTTAGTCCATTATTAGATTAGGTGTATTCCGGGAAGGGCCTATGGCTCAGCTGCAGAGCATGAGCTCTTTTCTCTGAGAAGAAGCAAGACTTTCCCTTTTCTCCCAAGGAACATGCATTATTTGTAAAGATAACATTTACAATGCTGCTGCAAGCAGCTGTCTTTAGAGCAGGCATCTCACTCTATGCCAGCTGGTTAGTGCGTATAACCAGTCTAGGCCCGTTGTCCTTGACCTCAGCCACATGCACACCACACGTCTCTCTCCAAAAGAGAGGGTGTACTGTTCCCCCCAAGCCCCTGCTTTATGAAGCACATCCTCCCTTGACATCTCCACTAGATGCAGCTAGCCAGGAAAGGACTCTGCAGCCTGGAGAGCTGCTGTCTGTCTGCGTAGATAGTGCTAGCCATGGGGGAACTGAGTTGCTGTAAAGCAGATTTGTATTCTTGGGTATTTGACCGCCCTATCCCTCAGTTTGTTGTCCAAGGTAGAGAGATATTTTGCAGAGGAGACACCCAGTCTGAAGCCAAAGGGGGCAGTTGCTAACACTGCTCAAGGATAAACATTAGCTGTGCAATCTGGGGGTGGGGTGGGGAACATTTGGGTGGGGAATGGAAATGTTTACATGGAAAGCAGAAAGGAACAACAGAATTGGCTGCAACAAGTAATGAAATCCAGATCGCCCCCACCCTGCAAGAAAGGGCCATGCCAGCATCTCCCCAGAGGGAGCCAGAAACTTTGCAAAAGAAAGATAAGTAGGTTGGGGTGAGTAATGCTGTGGCTGGAGGCATGTTTATTGGCACCTGGTTCTTGGGGAGACACCCCCCCCCTTCATAGCGGTTTGGAGAGGGGGAATGAGGGTTGGTTCTCAGGATGGTGGGACGTGGCACACTTGCAGGGACTGGGGGTGGGAATGGATTTGGCACCTAGTAATACACGGCACAGCTGGCCAAAGCCTCTCTAAGTAGGAGAGCCACATTGCAAAAATCTTCACGCAGCTCAGAATCGAAAACACAGGCAGCCGTGGTGTCGCTGCTCCCCTCCTCCCAGGCCCACTTTCCAGCAGTTCCTGCTGCTCTTTCTGAGAGTGTTTGGGTTCTCTGTCCAAGGCTGCTGTCTCTGAATCCCACTTGCTGGATTACGAGTGAGGAAAGGGCTCTTGCTCTCAGGCTCGGCTTGTGGCTTCTAGCATGCATCTGGTTAGCGACTAGGGGAATGGGATGCTGGATCAGACACAGCTTTGGTTTGTTTTAGCAGGGCTTTGCTTATAAGATCCTCAAATCCTAAGGACAGAGGGCAGCTCTCTGGTCAAGGACATCTGGGTGTAAGGTCTGCCTTTGACAGTGGCCCAGTGGGTAACTTGGGGGCAAATCACTATATCTGCATAAGTCCCCACATACATGCAGAATTATTCCATTTGTTTCATAGGTTAGGTGAAGTGGAATAAAAATTATAAAGCACTAGCTGTTGCTGTGGCTGAGGCTAAGAATGGACGTGCGTTTTGTCTGTAGATAAGACACAGATAAGGGGGTTGTAGTGAAAGTAGAGAAGGTACCCATGGCCCCCCATTTCATGGTCCCCCAAGGGCGTTCTGGTAAATCCTCCCACCCCGTCCCAACCCATTGAGGGTCCCCGAAAGCCATGGGTCTCCTGCACTCTCTGCCAGCGTTCCCCCCCTGCCCCCCGCATACCTCATGGTCCCAGTGGGACCTGGTGGGCCAAGGGGCAGGATCCGGCCGTCGCCCTTGGAGCATGAGTCGCCGTGGTGGCAGTTCCAGCATGCTGAGTTTGCTGATGTCAGGATCCGGCCCCCGCCCTCGGAGAAGGAGTTGCCAGGTAGTCGCTCCCAACAGCCTCTGTTGTGTGATGCATGTAGTATAGCGTCTGTCACATCGATGCCCAATAGATGGCGCTGTGTGGAGTTGTGTTTTCGAAAAACAGTTTTACCTGCCACAGGTGAGACATCTGTCTACACAAAGTGTATGCAAACACTCACGTATTCGCATGTGATGTTGTCTCCAAATTTCAACGCACGCTCAATCGGTTTTGGAGAAAAGTGGAGACACACAAACATGGACATTTTACATTTATATATACCATATATAGATGCTGACACGTCAGAGTGCCAAATAATGCAGCAAAATACTTTAAAGACTGGCAAGTGTATTATGGCATAAGCTTTTGCAGACCACCCCACTGGAAATAATGAGCTGGAAGCATTGTTTTTCAGAAATAGTTCCTTTTTTGCATTGTCAGTCTGAAGCAAAGCTGGCAATGCAAAAGATCCTCTCCTGCCAGTGGCTTGAGCTGCACCAGCAAAAGCAGGAGGGGGAATATTTTGGGTCACCTGATGATTGACACTCACCTACAGGGATGCGGGAGGTCTGGGTCCAGCTTGCTAGCCAGATCCTATTCCAGACCTCACCCCTAAGTTTGGAGAATCACCAGGATAACAGGAAATACCCTTGTCTTGAGAGACTTTGGAGATCCATCATCTTTCAGGGAATATTGGGTTAGAAGGATTAAAAGTCTAACCTGCTAGTATAATACTGTTACTTTATTCCACCTTCAGAAGTAACCAAGCAGAGAAGTATTGCTCAGTTGGAAGAGCTCTGCACTTCTCTTCCATTTTTCAGTTAATCATGCATTCTATGTGTGTGGGCAAGCAAGCAACCTTCTAAAAACTTTGTTGCCATGATATTTGAGGTCTTGTTTAGAAGGCAAGAGCTGGGCCAAGAAAACAAGCCATAGCATATTTGCTCCTAGCAGTTTTGCCCATCCACAATACTTATTTGAGGTGTGTCCGTTGCTTGGCCGGAGAACTGCATTGCAAAATTTAGAGAAGTGCAAATGTCAAAGGTATTTTGGTTTGTGTAATGTTTGAAGAAGTGCAATTTAGGTAGGTATGCATTAAAATGTGAACCAAATCGAATGCTCCCCTAATTGAATTGTAACCCAACCCCAGCCTCGTTATGCCATTGTATGCACTTGGTGAGGGGCAGCATCGCTACATGGGTGGACAGAGAAGTTACCCAAATAGGAAATTGCACCTTAATAGCATCTTTAAGCAAGAATGGTTGCTTAACAACAATAGCTAATAGTATATTTAAGGAACATAGCTCTTGGCCCCCTCACTTTCACTGCTGCCGCCCATATAATTTCTTGTTTGTCACCCTGTGGACATCTCCCTCCTATTTGTAGTCAGCTGAAAAAGCAAGAGGAACAAAGATCAGCTGGTAGTTCGAGGCTCTTTTCTCTCTCCTCGGCAGAAACCTCAACTTCTCCTCCCACCCATCTTCTTCCTCTTCTATCTCAAAATTCAGTTTTGTTGGTTCAGCAGTCTTCTTTCCCGTAGTTGTTGCATTTCCTTCAGGGTTGCAGTTCTCCTCTGTCATTTCCAGAATTTCCCCTAAAATCAAGTCACAGCATGCGTCTTCTTCTAGTCCTTCCCCTGATTCTTCTTCCTCTTCTTCCTCCCTGTATTCATATGGATCATCCATTTCAAAATTCAGTTCTATTAATTCATCAATCCTCTCATCCATGCTTGTTGCAACACCTTTAGGATTGCGAATTTCCTCTGTCATTTCCAAAATTGTTGTCAAAATCAAGTCCCACTGTGTACCATTCTTCTCACAGTCCAGAACCTTCTCTTCCTTCCTGTTGATACTTTCCACCTCCATAATTGTGGCAGAGCAGGAAGTGGTATTGTTGTTGTCCTAGGTGGAATCTTCTTTCTTGTAGCTTGAATCCATTGCTCCGTGTCTGCTTCTCTGGAGCAGCAGAAAACAACCCTTCACCCTCTTCTATATGACATCCTTTTATATATTTGAACATGGCTATTATATCACCCCTTAACCTTCTCTTCTCCAGGCTAAACATACCCAGCTCCCTAAGCCGTTCCTCATAAGGCATCGTTTCCAGGCCTTTGACCATTTTGGTTGCCCTCTTCTGGACACGTTCCAGCTTGTCAGTATCCTTCTTGAACCCTGGTGCCCAGAACTGGACACAGTATTCCAGAGCAGAATACAGTGGTACTATTCCAGAGCAGAATACAGTGGTACTATTACTTCCCTCGATCTAGACGCTATACTCCTATTGATGCAGCCCAGAATTGCACTGGCTTTTCTAGCTGCTGCATCACACTGTTGACTCATATCAAGTTTGTGGTCTACCAAGACTCCTAGATCCTTTTCACATGTACTGCTCTCAAGCCAGGTGTCTCCCATCCTGTATTTGTGCCTTTCATTTTTTTTGCCCAAGTGTAGTACTTTACATTTCTCCTTGTTAAAATTCCTTGTAGCAGGCAGGACAGGAAGAGCACCAGGTTTGGCACTGCAGGTTTTGCCACCCTGTTTGTTAGTCCTCCCCAGCCGCCCACTAGATTTCTCAAAAGAGGCACTCTAAGGTTCAGTCTTCAGATTGTTGAATTGTTGGCAGAATCCAGACGGGGAGCAACATGCAGATGCTGCAGCCATCAACCTGGTTTTATACAATTGCTCGGCCAGTTTAAATTGGTTGTGCAGAGTGTTGTGTTCACATGTGCTGGAAAGTGGGTTCAAGTGCTGCCTGAAGAGGCCTGAAGAGAGGCTGAGGCTGCAATCCTATACCCACTTACTGTACTTGGGAGTAAGCTCTACTGAACTCAGTGGAACAGACAGATATAAGATTGTGGTGTAGGCCCTACTAGGACACACTTCACTTCCTTCATGTTGTTGTTCATCATCATCATCATCATCATCATCATCATCTTTGTTTGCCACCCATCTGACTGGGTTCCCCCAGCCACTCTGGGCAGTTCCCAACAAAAAAAATAGTGAAAACACAATGCAACATGACACACCAAAAGCTTCCCTGCACAGGGCTGCTTTTAGATGTCTTCTAAAAGTTGTATAGTTCTTTATGTCTTTAACATCTGATGGGAGGGCGTTCCATAGGGCAGGCACCATTACCGAGAAGGCCCTCTGCCTGGTTCCCTGTAACCTCACTTCTCACAGTGAGGGAACCGCCAGAAGGCCCTTGGAGCTGGACCTCAGTGTCCAGGCTGAATGATGGGGGTGGAGACGCTTCTTCAGGTCTGCAGGGCCGAGGCTGTTTAGGGCTTTTAAAGGTCAGCACCAACACTTTGAATAGCCTTCCTCCAAGGCGACCTCCAGACCTCCAACTGCCGTGCTCGCTGTCTGTCAGTGCATCAATAACAGCAGCATGCCAGATCATATTCCCAGCAGGTGGTTTCTCCCTTTTCTTTTCCTGCTCAGGCATGCTGCCCTTCCCACCTTCCATCCCTGCTTCCTGCAAAGTATTTTCCCTGGAGGGGGTGGAAATGTTTGTGTGCATGAGTTGCCAGCTACACCAGCGAGGCTGGCAGGTCCTTGGCAGGTCCTTCAAATTGCTACACATAGAGAACGCAAGGCATTTCCTCTCTGCTTCTCTGGCAGAGTTTAGCAGGCCAGAGAGCAGAAAAACTGGGTGGGAGCGGGCACCAGTTTGGGTGGCAAAACGTAAGGTGTGTTGGCTCCCTCCTCTTCTCTCCAGGGCTGGCAAAGATCTGCCACCCTAGGTAAAGAAGATAAAGAGGCACTTTGAGGTTTTCCTCTCCCTGTAAAACAGGACACAACTGCAGCTGATTGTCTGGGACTTTCTCAACATCTCTCTCTCTCTCTCTCAGCTACTCAGGGGTTTTTTTTGTTTATAGCAACAATTTTCAAAGTTTTTAGCTTCGTGAAATGGCCCTCCCATCAACTTGTCTGTCATGGAAATCAAATCTTGCATGTTGTGGACAGCCACACTGCCAGGTCCTGGTTTTGGAGGAAACGTCTGAGGGCCCCACTGAGCAGAGTAAGTAGGATTTTTGCAATGTGTTCTAAAGAGCACACTCATTTCAGGGTGGCTCCAGATGACCTCAGCATGTGAACGTTAGACTGTATCTGATCTTTATTGAGCAATAGTTTTGATATTTTTTTTTGTGATGAGGTTATGCAACAATGAGCATTCATCTTGATTTGTTTGCAGGATGTTTGTATGTCTTCTGTTAATCACTCATTCATCCCACACTTTTCAATCTGTTTCCCCATTGCTTTCATAGCCATAAAAATACTATTGTGCTTTAAAGTGGATTTGTTGCAGCAGGGTGTCAGAGTGGTTTGCTTTAAACATAAAATTCCTGTATGTGCTTGACTCATACTTCCGAAGCAGTGGCAATGTGGAGGCCTGGCCTCATGGCCATCACACTCACTCCATGTTTATGTAAATCAAATACAGTGGTACCTCGACTTACAAACGACTCGACAACTGAATTTTTTGACTTACAAGTGGGGCAAATGGCCGCCCGCTTACGAATTTCTCGACATCTGAACGGAAACTGCGGCGGTTTTAGATAGGGTTTTTTCAACTTACGAATTTTTAGATGGGGTTGCTTTGACTTACGAATTTTTCCGTTTCCAATGCATTCCTATGGGAAATCGCGTTTCCAATGGTGCTTTTCGACTTACGAATTTTTCGACCTACGAAGGTGCCTTTACAACGGATTAAATTCATAAGTCGAGGCACCACTGTAGGGTTTGTTTTTGTTTTTAAATATTATTAAGTGGTATTTACATTTTGTCAAATAAAATAAATAAACGGAGAGGGTGCCATAGCCTAGAATACATGCAACGCTCCCCTGTGGTTGCACGCTGCTGTTTTTCAGTACCAACCATTACTGATAATGGTTCTATGGTTCTACATTCTATGGTTCTGTTTATGATGGGGGTGGGGAGCCTCACCTGTAGCTCTTCAGATATTACTGGACCTCAACCTCCCTCTACCACTGACCATTGACCGTGCTGTCTAGGGCTGATGCGAGCTGGAATCTAACAGCATCTGGGGGGCCACAGGTTAGGCCCCCCCCCCAACCGCTGCTTTGGGATGTAGCTGTTACACAGTGACCAAACTATGGCTCTCAGGCAGCTGAAAAAGGAAAGCAGAAGCTGAAGGGAATTTGATGCTCTGCTTCTATGCACCACTTTCGAGTCCTGAATAAACACACAATGCATTGGTCTGCGGCCATAGGATTTAACAGCATGGGCGTGGTAGCACAATTTAATGCATTTTGGAAAGTGCTTTAAGAATAGATCCCATCATAACAGAAAAGTGTGTGGCAGGGAGGTTGCACAGTGATAAAAACAAATTATTCTTTTGTTATATGTGCAACAGTGGCTGTCTCCAGTCAGAAAATGTTGCCTGATTGTACTGTTGCAGATTTTGTGGCAGATTATTTAGCCTTTTGTGATCAATGGCATTTTAGCATCATTAGCTAATGTGTGCCCTGATTGTAGTTGAGTCTCTATGTGATATTCCAAAAAATCATTATTTAACAATACGGTTATATCCCACTACAAGTAAAATATATGGAGATAGTCTTTTTGCTGTTCCATGTTTTTTTTTAAAATTGCAGGATGTGGGTCCCAGCACAGGAAAGAGTCTGTGCATCCTCTATTAAAGATGAAAAGAAAAATGTGGTGGTCTGGGCTAAAGTAATCTTCACTGCTCATTGTCTAGCTAGATGAAGTTACCAATGTGATTGATTGATTGATTGTGTGCAATACATAAAACAATAAAAGAAAAACAGTAATAATCTAAAAATAGGCAATAAATATAGGTTTTAACAATTGTTTAAAAGAAAACTGATTAAAAGGAGTGTTACTACTTAGGGAGGTAGACTACAGCAATTAATAACACTGGATCCTCTTTAGCTAGTCCTGAAGATGTTCTGAAGATATTTGGACACTGCTAGTTAGATTAGACCAAATTTTTATGGCTCTAGCACAGAATTAGAGTTAGCGTCGGAAAGAAGCCACTCTATATAGAAATTATCTGAGCGTCCAGGTAGCTTTGCCAGTATAGTGTGGATAAGCTCGCCTCGCACCTCCTCGTAGAAGCAGCATCGCAGAAGTATATGGCCGATAGATTCCATTTCTCCTGATCCGCACAGGCAGCATCTCTCACATAAAGGGATCCGTTTGTACTTCCCCTGGAGAACTGCTGAAGGAATTATGCGGTTACGGGCCAAAATGAATGCTCTTCTATGAGAGGGTATTTCCAGGTGGAATAAATGTCTGGCTGGGCGGGCCAAGTATCTCCTTTCCTCCTCAATTAGAAAGTGAGGTACTTTACTTAAATCCTTCTGTCTTTCTATATGTATAATCCTCTGTTTAATAAGGGTCTTTGCTGTATTAAGATCATGTGACATAAGGCTGGATGGGTAGAGGCCTATACTCAGCATCTTATTCACTATGGTCTTGCTCCAGAGGGATTGATAGTTATCTTTCACTAGGAACAGAAGTAGGCCCTGAGGGTTCATGTTAAGTTTCAGCCATAGATTACAAGCCTGCATCCACACTCTGGCCTCCACGCAGGTCAGGCCTGTTTCTAATCGTATGGCCGCGTTTGACACACACGGGGGCATTTGTAAAGCCGCTCTAAGGAATTTGGACTGTACTCTTTCGGCTGTCGTCAGATTAGGTGGCGGGATGTTAAGGTTGGCCCCAAAGAGCAGCTGAGCCATCACCTTAGCCTCATACAGTTTTATAGCCGCACGTTGATGAACATTTATTATAAGACCTTAATTTTTTTATTTCACTGACGAGGAGATCTTATTGTTACGAGATTTATTTCTGTGGAGGGGCTCTCCTGTTGTTGTTTAGTCGTGTCCGACTCTTCGTGACCCCATGGACCATAGCACGCCAGGCACTCCTGTCTTGCACTGCCTCCCGCAGTTTGGTCAAACTCATGTTCGTAGCTTCGAGAACACTGTCCAACCATATTGTCCTCTGTCGTCCCCTTCTCCTAGTGCCCTCAATCTTTCCCAACATCAATGTCTTTTCCAAGGATTCTTCTCTTCTCATGAGGTGGCCAAAGTATTGGAGCCTCAGCTTCACGATCTGTCCTTCCAGGGAGCACTCAGGGCTGATTTCCTTCAGAATGGATAGGTTTGATCTTCTTGCAGTCCATGGGACTCTCAAGAGTCTCCTCCAGCACCATAATTCAAAAGCATCAATTCTTCGGCGATCAGCCTTCTTTATGGTCCAGCTCTCACTTCCATACATCACTACTGGGAAAACCATAGCTTTAACTATACGGACCTTTGTCGGCAAGGTGATGTCTCTGCTTTTTAAGATGCTGTCTAGGTTTGTCATTGCTTTTCTCCCAAGAAACAGGCGTCTTTTAATTTCGTGACTGCTGTCACCATCTGCAGTGATCAAGGAGCCCAAGAAAGTAAAATCTCTCACTGCCTCCATTTCTTCCCCTTCTATTTGCCAGGAGGTGATGGGACCAGTGGCCATGATCTTGGTTTTTTTGATGTTGAGCTTCAGGCCATATTTTGCACTCTCCTCTTTCACCCTCATTAAAAGGTTCTTTAATTCCTCCTCACTTTCTGCCATCAAGGTTGTGTCATCTGCATATCTGAGGTTGTTGATATTTCTTCCGGCAATCTTAATTCCGGCTTGGGATTCATATAGTCCAGCCTTTCGCATGATGAATTCTGCATATAAGTTAAATAAGCAGGGAGACAATATACAACCTTGTCGTACTCCTTTCCCAATTTTGAACCAATCAGTTGTTCCATATCCAGTTCTAACTGTAGCTTCTTGTCCCACATAGAGATTTCTACTCTCCTACCAGGTTCCTTTGAGAAGGATGTACTGTCACGGAGTGACTCATCCTTTTCTTCTTTTTTGACCTACATGTTCAAGGATCCTGAATCCTCTAATGTTCAAGGATCCTCCCCTCTAATTGTGAAAGTCGGTTCTATTTGGGGGCATGTAAACAGGCAGTTTTGAAATTTGGCTGATGGCTGTGTTCCTTGGCCAATCATTCAACCTGCTGGTTAATGAGTTGCAGGCCACGGGTGAATGGCGAGAAGGGAGTGGGGAGCAGCGGTGCTCCTATTGGCTGGTGTCGTGGCCCATAGGGACAACATTGCCCTTTCAGGATTGGAAGGGGGGTATTCAGTTTGCAAAAATGCTTTGTGGGTATTTAATGAAAGGGGTAGCATAATGGAACTTAGTTTTAGAGTTGCTTTCAGCTGTGCTTTGATTACTAAGGACCTTTTTCACCCTCCTTTGAGACCTTTGGAAGCAAACATCTTGCATGCAGGCTGGAGTCCCATGCCAGAGCATGTAGGCACCATCCAACCTTTTTTAAAAGAACTGGTGTGCAAAAGGGTGTGTATGTGTGTGTGTAATTTTATTTTTGCATTTTCAGTTTTACAAACAAACAAACAAACAAACAAACAAACAAACAAACAAACAGAATACAAACCCCTTAGAATTCCCTCCCTGGCCCTTTTGTGGATTCTAATGTTATTATTTTCCCTCTGCATCTTCCCACAAACAGAGCAATAGACCCTCAAACCCGGGGGTCACAGAATCATCCAAAACCTCAGAGCTTGGGGCAGGTCTCCCCCTCTGTGTCCACAGAGTCTTTTGCCTCATTGGTAGCTTTCATTTATGGGTTAATGATGGGCCATCATTTGCCTTCGTTCTTCCAATGACACCCACCCCATCCAGCTAGCTCTTCTAGCCTCTCTCAAGCATAGCTGAGCCCAAGGATTTCCATGTTTGGTGCAGTTTAATCAACCCTTGCTTAATTCTAATGTTTAATAAAACCAGGATTTTGGGGGGAGGATCTGGCACCCAGGAGTTTAAGGAATCCTTGGCCCTCTCAAGACTTATAACACTATTTTTAAAAGCACAGGATGGCCAGAGCCCTGGCTGCCCATAATCAGGGCTGTGCTTATGCCACAGTTCTGCCTGAGCTCAGAAAAAGTGCTGAATCTTCAGAATCTTGTTTTAATTAAAGGGAAGATAAAGTTTCTAGTCATTGTGTGCAATGCTTAGTGATTGCTGGTTTGTTATTAGTTGTCAGAAGGGGTGTGTGTGTCAGTTTGCAGAATTGCTCCTTGCCACTCCTCACAGTATAGTTTTGTGCTTGGTATTGGACTATGTCCAGGAAGACCTGGGTTCTAATCCTCACTCAACCACAAGGGGAAGAAGGCTTGAGCTGCTGGGAGGATATAAGCACAGTAAACAAACAATACACTGTTTCAGTGTATCTGATGAAGTGTGCATGCACACGAAAGCTCATACCAAAATAAAAACTTTAAGGTGCTACTGAAGGATATATATATATATATATATATACAGGCCATTGGTATATGTATCAAATGATATCATGCCCCCTCTGTAATGTATTTTACTCTATTATAAAATTTTAATATAAAATGATGTCATGTCCCCTCTGCAGTATGTTTTCTGTGCTAAACAAACAAAAGCTTTCCTTTCCTTTATAATTTTAATTATAACAGTATTTCAAAACATCTGGAGGAGCATGGGTCGGAGAATGCTCTCCTGCACCAACTGGCAGTAACTCTTAAGAGTCTCCAGGCAGGCGTATCCCCCAGCCTTATCTGGAGATTCAGAGATTGAATCCGAGACCTTCTGCATGCATGGCATGTGTTCTGCAACCAGCCTGTCACTGAGCCACAGCCGTTCCTCAGCCATTAAGCTGATGGTGCGGACTTAAAGCCCAGCTTTTGGCTGGAGTCAGCAGTGCCAATGACTTTCCGTGGGCAGCTAATTGGCATTGGTGACTGCAAGGCCCTTATCAAGGAACTGTCAGGAACATGCATCAAGGTGCCCAGCTGTCTGCATCTCCCTGCCTCATGTCTGACATCACAGATGATGTCAGGGGCAGGTGTGGTTTTGGGGAAACAGCCTCACTGCCCAATTGGCCCATGGGCTGAAAGTTCCCCACCCCAGTGCAGATCCTACAGAGCTGGCTCTTGCCATTGGCTCATCCCGCTCAGTATTGACTGCAATAACTGTCAGTGCCTCTACAGGGCTCTTGTAAGGGGACTTTTAATCCCTGTGTGAACATGATGGCGGCTGAGCATGTATTCTGCCACAGAGCTGTGGGTATGGAGGCCCCGTCAACTTCCTTATCTCTTCCTGCTTCAGCCTCCTGGAGATTCTTCTCTCCCACTCATAAACGTTTGCTTCCTCCCCTCCCACCAAATCCCTTTTTATGCACCCCCACAGGAATGCAGCCATGCAGCCGAGCAAACTGTAGAGCGTTGTCTGGGGCTGAATTATTAAAACAAAGCCATTTGCATTGCCACAGCCACCATGAAAGGACAAAGCCACATGCACACACTCACAAAAGGGGCCAGGCAGCAACCTCTCTGTGGGCATCACACCAGCTGTGGAAATGAGACTTTGTTTCCCAAGCACCCAGCAGATCAGGCCTCAGAACCAGTGAAGGCGGTGAAGGTCCTGTGTGAGTGTCTGGAGGCGGTTGGAGGATGGATGGCGGCTAATGGATTGAGGTTGAATCCTGACAAGACAGAAGTACGGTTTGTGGGGGACAGGAGGCGGGCAGGTGTGGAGGTCTCCCTTATCCTAAATGGGACGACTGTGCCTGAAAGATGAGGTGCACAGCCTGGGAGTCATTTTGGACTCACAGCTGTCCATGGAGGCGCAGGTCAATTCTGTGTCCAGGGCAGCTGTTTATCAGCTCCATCTGGTACGCTGGCTGAGACCCTACCTGCCTGCAGACTGTCTCACCAGAGTGGTGCATGCTCTAGTTATCTCTCGCTTGGACTACTGCAATGCGCTCTACGTGGGGCTACCTTTGAAGGTAACCTGGAAACTACAACTAATCCAGAATGCGGCAGCTAGACTGGTGACTGGGAGTGGCTGCCGAGACCACATAACACTGTTTTGAAAGACCTACATTGGCTCCCAGTACGCTTCTGAGCACAACTCAAAAGTGTTGGTGCTGACCTTTAAAGCCCTAAACGGCCTCGGTCCAGTATACCTGAAGGAGCGTCTCTACCCCCTTCATTCTTCCCGGACACTGAGGTCCAGTACCGAGGGCCTTCTGGTGGTTCCCTCATTGCGAGAAGCCAAGTTGCAGGGAACCAGGCAGAGGGCCTTCTCGGTGGTGGCGCCCGCCTTGTGGAACCCCCTCCCATCGGATGTCAACATTCCTAGCTAAGGAACTAACAGTGAAGCTGTAAAGAGGGTGGGGCTCCAGGGCAACTCCATCATGCCTTGCTTTTCCTCTCCCTGCTTAGGAAACAGCAACCCTGAGCTGACCGCTGCCTCTTCGAGGGAACCATCTGCATGTGACAGGCACTGGTGGTGTTTCAGAACTCCAGATCTGGGATGCTTCAGTCTCTGAACGTGAGCCTCCGTTATTATGCATTAACTCATAGTGATATTGTTATCAGTCACATTAGTATTATTTTTACCATCACTGTGCCTGTCTTTAAATAACAGGAAATGTTTCTGAACAGATTGGTCTGGCATGTGGATTGGAGATCCCAGGGGAGCCATTGATGCCTCTTGTAAATAAAGGCAGGGATTTAATCCATTGCTGGCTGAGGCACTGGGATTTCTGGTCAGGCGTTTGTCTAGGGGCCAAAAGAAGGCATTGGCTTCTCTCATTCCCATGGATGTAATAATGTGAGGCTCAGAGCCCTAGGGGGATGAGTAGATCACATATACAAAGCAGAGGAATAGCTAAATTGGCAATGCTGTTTTTCCATCCCTTGTTTTAAGGAGAGAGAGACACAGAGCAGAGCATACTGTAGCTCAGTCAGCAGCTGCTTTGCATGCAGCATGAGCTAGGTTCAGGTTCAGCTCCTGGCATCTCCAGCTGCAAGAACTAGGTAGCAGCTGATGGGAAAGGCCTTCTCTTGAGGGGACACCTGTTTTGGATGCTTTAGCTGAGGTTCCTGCATTGCAGGGGGGTTGGACTAGATGACCCTTGGGGTCCCTTCCAACTCTACAATTCCATGATTTTATGCTGCCAGTTTGGGTGCACAGTACTGGGCTAGACAGATGGAACAATCTGATACAGGCAGTTTCCTCTGCTCCCGTTGGTTGTATCCTTGTATCCCATGTACAGTCAAACCTTGGCTCCCAAACACCTCTGTTTTGGCATGTTTTGGCTCCCAAACGCTGAAAACCCAGAAGTAAATGTTCCGGTTTTCAAACTTTTTTGAAACCTGAATGTCTGATGCGGCTTCCGCTTGAGTACAGGAAGCTCCTGTAACCAATCAGAAGCTGTGCCTTGCTTGTCAAACATTTTGGAAGCCGAACGGGCTTCTGGAATGGATTACGTTCAACAACTGAGGTTTGACTGTATTGCTAAGTAGCTTCTTCCATTAGTGCAAGGATTTATGCTTGTGCAGTGGAACTCCTTCCTCCCCCCCCCTCCGTCTGCATGCCCCAAGTGCATTGCATGCTGCCCCATCCCCCAGACACCAGAGGCAGCCTCAGGTAAGCAACTCTGCAAAATGTGCCCTCCTTTGCAGAGGACAGTCTTCTGTTTGAATGGCTGTTAGAAGACGCTTCTTGGTTCCAAGGGATACATACGTGGGCCGTCTGCTTTAACAACACTCTAAGAACAGGGGCAGGGATGGGGTTGCCCAGCAATAGTCAGCTCCTGGCTGAGGAGTCTTCCCCACAATTATTTCAAAAAAGTATCTGTGCATAAATCAGTTGATGCAAACATGTGCCTGCATGTGTCTCCTTTTTCCAACAACTAATATCAAAATTTGACTCCCTCTTCCAAGGGCTGCTAATCTGGTGCCCGTGAATGAAGTGGCACATGCAAAGGCTTTCACTTGTGCTCCTGGAAAGGTGTCTCAGACTCTGAGCTCTTTCTTTTTACAAAGTGTCTCTATCCCTCCTAGAAAGAGAGTTACGTGGCAAAATGTGCAACCAGTTCTAATAGCCACAGAGGCAGAGCCCAGGCCTTGTTCTATGGGGACGGGTCGGGAGATGGGATGAGGTGAGGGAAATCCCACCCACCAACTAGGACCTTCCACAGGATCTTTTCCCTTAGGCTCTCCTGACCCAGGTAGAGACCCCCCCAGCCCACCGGCTCCTGCCTCAAGGTTATCTGCCAGCCACTCTTATCCTGAGCTGAAAGGGTTTACCTGGTGGTGACATGTTGCCTCAGTATCACTGTGATTGTATACACCAAGTCGTAACGCCTAAAGAATGTTCTCTTTCCCCAATCCGTGCAGAGTGCGTCATACACTGAGCATCGTCTTCATGTCCAAGGAAACTATTCACCATCTCCTTCCCCACAAGGAAGGCCTCGTTTTACCTCTCCCCCATCTCACTCCAGAGCTGGAGCACCTGAGGGAACACTGGGCCTCAGTCTGGATGACTTCGTTCCATTGCGCCTCCACAAAAACTCCTCTTTCATCAGCAGCAGAAACCCCGTATCTCCTCAGGCTACATCTACTCCAGAGATGGTGAGGGCTCCCTCCAACCACAGAGTGAGTGACCGTTGTTCATTTATAAGATTTCTTAGCTGCTCTTCACAGCAGGATCCCAGGACAGGTTACTACAATATCATCATACAGTTACACAAAACAAGTAAAACAATCATATGATTATAAAAACAAGTAAAATCATTCCAAACAAAAGCAGAAAGCCAAAAAAGCCAGGTCCCACAAAACAACATAACCTTTTAACTGTCAACGGCCAGGGTAAAGACTAAAGAGATGCATTTTCAGCATACAGCAGAATCAGTGCAGGAAAGATGCTAGAGGCCGTCACAGAGGAAGCCATTTCCCAGGCTGCCATTCCCCCACTTCTGAGGATTGTAAAATTGCCAGGATTGCCCCTGCTTTAACCAAACTAATTCAGAGGAATTGCCAGTGGGCGAGGGCCCTCACCTGACTGCTCATCAGACCCATGACTTTCAAGGGATCCCTGCCGCCCACTACTGGGAACTGCCTCAACAGCCTTAGGTGAAAACTGCACCTGTGAGGTATAGCTCTGTTTAATTTACCACTAACTTTTTTGTTAGAATTACAGGCAGCCATGGAAAGCTGTGATCAGAATAGAGTGAGGACAATTGGAGATGGGGGTGAAAAATTCTTTCTGTGCTGGAAATCTTCCTTCTAATACCATATGCCCTCCAGTCCCCCCCCCCCCCCCGCAGAGGCAAAAAGATACAGAAGGTTTTAAGGGTCAAACAAGACTTGAACTTTATTGTGTGAATAAAATTAACATGCACATTTTTTTGTTTTGTAATTAGGAACCCCAGTTTGGGTGGAGCAGGGGATGGGAAGATGGGTAGGTGGAATCTAACCCTTCGTCCAACCAGTGTTGGGTCTCCAGCTGTTTGGGAGTTACAACTTCCATCATCCCTAGCTTAGCAAGACCAGTGGCCAGGGATGATGGGAACTGTAGTCCAAAAGCAGCTGGAGAGCCAAGTTTGGGAAACACTGGTCTAAACCTTAGAGGCTTAGACCTACCATGGTCCCAATGAAAACGACACACCCCTCCTAAAAACAGAGGCACAACTCTTTGCCTACTGGTGGAAGATCCCCTGCTGGTCAGGCTCCCCATTGAGAAAGTATTTCTCAAATAACTAAATTATGCAAGTTAATTTCATTCACACAGTCAGCATCCTATCTCGTTAGGTCCTAAACCACCCCAGCTGCCCATTTTTTCTTAGCACCTGACCTGCAGCTTCCAGTGACTGTTTGCCAAGTCAAAAGAAAAGATGGGGAGAAATTTGCATGTAATTTTGTAGAACAGGTAGCATGGCCTTCACACTCTATTTGATAAAGCAACATGTGCAGCAGGAAACATATAAGCCTAGACAGAAAGGTCAAAGGGCACATCTGCCTATATTCACATCATAAAGAAAAGATAAATAGAAGCAGGTGTTTCTCAAAGGAAATAAGGGGAAAAGCCTTGGAAATAGTTGCAGGTAGGTAGCCGTGTTGGTCTGACGTAGTCGAAACAAAATTAAAAAATTCCTTCCAGCAGCACCTTAAAGACCAACTAAGTTTTTATTTTGGTATGAGCTTTCGTGTGCATGCACACTTCTTCAGATATTTCAGCCTTGGAAATAATTAGTAAAGGTAAAGGGACCCCTGACCATTAGGTCCAGTCGTGACCGACTCTGGGGTTGCGCGCTCATCTCGCATTATTGGCCGAGGGAGCCGGCGTATAGCTTCCAGGTCATGTGGCCAGCATGACAAAGCCGCTTCTGGCAAACCAGAGCAGCACATGGAAATAATTACTGGTAAGCAATTAACCCTGCAGGTTTAATTCTCTGGATGTGCTAACTGTGGGATAGGGTGGGGGGCCTGTGGCCCTTTAAATGCCACTGAACTATGACTTTCCTGGTTCAGGACCCATGGCCATGCTGGCTGGAACTCATGGGAGCAACTTCTGAAGGGCCCCAAGTTCCAGGCAAATGTTCTGCGTGTTTCTCCTCCCCAGGGTCTTGCACTTGTTTTTTGTGGTGCCTCACAGGTTACTTCATCAGGGACAAACTAGACGATAATGAGAAAGGGTGACTGCATTTCATGCTTCTTAAAAAAAAGGGGGGAGGGGGACAGCATTACTGGAGGGAGTCCAATAAGGATTCACTCTTTCCTCTCTGCTTCCCCCAGGAAAGCTGCCATTAGTAGATACTACTGTATGTGTTGTTGTTTAGTTGTTTAGTCGTGTCCGACTCTTCGTGACCCCATGGACCAGAGCACGCCAGGCACTCCTGTATGTAAGACTGTTTAATTAATCTAAGGAGTGCCTCTGGAAAAACTGGTTCAGGTAAAGTGGGTGTATATTTGTTTTTGAATTGAATTGTTTTAAAAGACTCACAGTGAGTGTATGCTTTATAAAATATGAAATAGGAAAGAGTACTTTAGTTTACACCTTGCCAACAAAGGTCCGTATAGTTCAAGCTATGGTTTTCCCAGTAGTAATGTATGGAAGTAAGAACTGGACCATAAAGAAGGCTGATCGCCGAAGAATTGATGCTTTTGAATTATGGTGCTGGAGGAGACTCTTGAGCAGGCATCCCCAAACTTCGGCCCTCCAGATGTTTTGGACTACAATTCCCATCATCCCTGACCACTGGTCCTGTTAGCTAGGGATCATGGGAGTTGTAGGCCAAAACATCTGGAGGGCCGCAGATTGGGGATGCCTGCTCTTGAGAGTCCCATGGACTGCAAGAAGATCAAACCTATCCATTCTGAAGGATATCAGCCCTGAGTGCTCACTGGAAGGACAGATCCTGAAGCTGAGGCTCCAATACTTTGGCCACCTCATGAGAAGAGAAGACTCCCGGGAAAAGACCCTGATGTGGGGAAGGTGGAGGGCACTAGGAGAAGGGGACGACAGAAGACGAGATGGTTGGACAGTGTTCTTGAAGCTACGAACATGAGTTTGACCAAACTGCGGGAGGCAGTGGAAGACAGGAGTGCCTGGCGTGCTCTGGTCCATGGGTCACGAAGAGTCGGACACGATTTAACAACTAAACAACAACAACAACTTTAGTTTACAAGGCTTTTAATGAAGGGGTTGTGTTCTCAAGCCTCTCTGTGGCTCCTGGGATGCTGACTGTTCCTCATTTCTTTCCATATCGGAGCTGCAGGCTGCAAAGTTGTTTTAAGTCTGTGTGCCCTAGACTAGGTTCCTGAAAAGGAAGAGGTTGACTAATTATGGCTGATTGTATTAATGAATTGGTTTTCATCATAGGCTGGTGTAGGTTTTATTAGTACAGTACATTGATCCTTGGCCCACTGGGAGCAGGAGTTAAGCATTGCTGGTTTTGCTTGCATGACGCTGTCCAGGTAACCATTTTGTTGACCAACGTAGACTTTGTAAACTTGGCAGCCTAAATCAGCTTTCGCCAACCGGAGGTCCTCCAGATGTTTTGGACTACAACTCCTATTGGCAGATTTTCCATCTCCACATTCATCCTAAGTTAACAGTCCCAGAAAACTGTTCTGTGCCTCCAGATTCACAACCAGAGAACAGTCCTTTCTTAGGTAGTTACTGTGTCGTTGATTCACTTTTTCAAGCCCTGGTCTGCCTTTCTTCCTCGAAAAAGTCCCCATCCTCAAAGTGGCTTACACATTTTAATGCAAAACACAATAAGAACAATCAAAAGAATTCACCAGGCCTCTAGTTTATTAGGTGCCCATTTTCTCAGTGAAACTGGGTATAAGTCAAAATAGTTTATTATTCCAGACAGTAACAACTTCAGTTACAACAAAAATTAGACAACATACATATAGACGGAGAGAAAGTCAAGGGCAAATATCAGTATTAATTCTGCCAATTTAAAGGTAAAGGTAAAGGGACCCCTGACCATTAGGTCCAGACTTGATCGACTCTATGGTTGCGGTGCTCATCTCGCTCTATTGGCCGAGGGAGCCGGCGTACAGCTTCCAGGTCATGTGGCCAGCATGACAAAGCCGCTTCTGGCGAACCAGAGCAGCACACGGAAACGCTGTTTACCTTCCCGCCGGAGAGGTCCCTATTTATCTACTTACACTTTGAGGTGCTTTCGAACTGCTAGGTTGGCAGGATCTGAGACCGAGCAACAGGAGCTCACCCCGTCGTGGGGATTCGAACCACCGACCTTCTGATCGGCAAGCTCTAGGCTCTGTGGTTTAACCCACAGGGCCACCTGCGTATATTTGCAGTTGGGTTAATCACTACTTTAGATTTATTTTCTATCAATTTTATTCTAGACATTCAGATACAGCAATCTTTCAGAGGCAGTTTATTCTGAATGCCAGTTGCTGAAACCTGAGGAGGGGAGAGGGCAGTTATGCAAGGAGAAAAGCTTATCTGTCAATTTGCATTTTTTGAACAAAAAGTCTCAAAAGATAGCGGGATAGATGTCCCACTCTCCAAAGATTACAAGAACAAATTTATCTTATTAATACATGGAACTGCTGAAGCTCCCAAGGGTGATATTTATGAAGAATGTGAGAAGCTTCATTTGGCTTGGAACCCTTTTCTGGTGCTTCTGCTTTTAAAACTGAGGTGTCACTAATGGGCTTGTGCTGTGGCTTGCAGGTTCCTGTGATTCGTCATTGTGGTTCGAACACCTTGAATTTTGAGTTCCACGACACAGCCCCCCGCACTGTGTACAATGGGATCTCTCAGCCATGGAAAACAACCTCAGGTAACTCGAGCCAAATATGGAGGAACTAATGGCTTCTTCTTGGCAAGAGAATGGACATCTGGTGGCCTTTTGCCTTCTTCGCTTCCTGTGTTGTCCATTTGCTTGGGCCTTTGTGTTTGATTGAAACTCAGCCCAGCTTCCCACTCTCTGCTTTCCCAGTGCTCCTGTGGTGTTGTGGGGGGTGGGGGGCGGTGTCTGCGGGCCATACATCTTTTTCTAAGGACTGGGCAGGGGGGAGATCGACTGGTAGGGGTAGGATATCAATCTGGGAGAGTAAATTAATGTAAGATGGCTTTATCTAGCTATAATGGATCATATCCAACTCAGAGTAAGCCCACTGAAATTAATGGACCTAAGAGCCTTGTCTGGGTTAATTTCAATGGGTCTACTTTGAGTAGGACTAGCATTAGCTACAGCCCAATGAATGGATCTGGGACCCAGGTGGCGCTGTGGTTAAACCACTGAGCCTAGGGCTTGCTGATCAGAAGGTCGGCGGTTCGAATCCCTGTGACGGGGTGAGCTCCCGTTGCTTGGTCCCAGCTCCTGCCAACCTAGCAGTTCGAAAGCACATCAAAATGCAAGTAGATAAATAGGAACCGCTACAGCGGGAAGGCAAACGGCGTTTCCATGTGCTGCTCTGGTTTGCCAGAAGCAGCTTTGTCATGCTGGCCACATGACCTGGAAGCTATATGCCGGCTCCCTCGGCCAATAATGCGAGATGAGCGTGCAACCCCAGAGTCGGTCACGACTGGACCTAATGGTCAGGGGTCCCTTTACCTTTAATGAATGGATCTAATTGAAGGGGAATTGAATTGAGCAGGATTTTTTGATAAATAAATTGGGAGTAAATGAATTGAAGAGGAATTTATTTGGAGTAATCTGGGCTGGGGGGTTTGAATAATTAATTTGGCCTGATCTTTTGGATGGATAATTAATTGACATGCCGTCATTGACATTTAAATTCTAAATGTGTATCCATATGTATCCATGTATAAATATGTGTCTATACATATGCAAAGCTTATGCAATTTTTTGACCATGGCCGCATGCCCTGAATCTTTCTTAAGTATCCAGCAATACCTCTGCTGTGCTCCCATCAGTGGAGGAGCTGACATCTCAAAGGACTTTGGTCAGGTAACCTTTGGCTACAGAATCATGTCGCGGCGGAGGAAGGGCCAGCTTGTATGTTCAGCAGCATGTCTAAACTCCCCTTTTAGACCAGTTGACTGGGGCAAAATTCCCATCTGGTGGCAGCAGAAACAGAATTAGGGCTGATTTTTACACATGGAGTCAGCCAGCCTTGTAAATTAGTCCCCCCAACAGTTACTAGCCTGCAAAAATGTTTACTCACCTGCTTTTTATTCACGAGAAAGGCTGGCAAGTAAAACATTTGATATGCTAGAGACAAGGGTTTCTTTTCTCATCCACCAATGCACTTTCTATGCGGAGCTTTTAACTCCTGTGCATCCAGCATAGGAACACGGGGGAGGGGGCAGGGGGAGGGCCTGAGTGCTCCCTACCTCTTTTGGCCGTCTAGGTGCTTGGGGCAACCAGGCAAGTGACAACAAGGCTGGTGTTGTGTCCAGAATAATCGTATCTCCCAGCCAGGATCCATTATTCCCAGTACTGGACTAATGTGAATACTAGATGCTCCAATGCCAGGGATTCATAAGAACTTAAGGACTGCTTTATTGCATCTTACCAAGGTCCATCTTATCTAGCATTTTGTTTCCATGAGCAGCTAGCCAGATTCCTCTGCTTGAAAACCCACAAGCCGGCTCTGCTGATGATGGCCACGCTGTGTTTATTATTCAACATATCCTCATTGGAGGTATATTGCTGCTATGAAATTTTTGGCTATTGTGGTTAATATGGTGTGAGCCCAGTAAACTGCTGTGTTTGCTTTGTGTTGGTCTGGCTGATGATCTTACCTCTTGGAGAGCTGGCTCACGATACATTGCCCATAACTGTTTGCAGCAAATAATTGGTATCCCACCTGGCCTGCTAAAGAAATTAGACCACCGACATCACAAGCAGCACCTGTCCCCCACCCGGCTGGTTCACCTGCTAGCCCAGCTGTCAATGGCACTGCAAAACCAGGCTGGTCTGCCACCTGGACAAAAGATGGCCGGAGGAAGGAAAAACGCTGGGTGAAGTATGATGGCATTGGACCAGTAGATGAGTCTGGGATGCCCATCGCCTCACGATCGGTGAGTCTGTAGATGAAACAGATGTAAATAGGATGCAAAAATCCAAGCTCTCTTCAGCATCCCCTCTCCTCTGCTATGTACTTTAAGCACAGAGTCTGTAGCCAAGCTGATTTGAGCTCATGGTCTCTCAAGGCTTCCTTTGAACTATGGAAAACTGGGCTGGTTCTGCAATTGAGTGAGAACCTCTTAAGAATAATTATCTGAATGGTGTATCAAAGGGAACTATGTGGGTGGGTGGCCTGAAGTTGAAAGTGTTCCCAGTGGCCTCCATGAGCTTGTTTGCAACAAAAGCAACAACAAATCTCCCCTATTGCCAAAAAATATGAAAGGAAAGCACATTGACCCAGTTCAGATGGCATGTGTGGTTTAGTACAAACCATAGTTTGCAAACTGACTTAGGACTGTGTTCTCCTCCTTCCATTTTCTACCCTTCTCCATTGGAGCTCTAGCCTGCTCTTTCCTTGTCAGCCTAACCATGGATGAAGCTTGGTATCTGCACTGATGCTGCTAACCATGGCTAACATGAACTAATATTCCCATCATAGCTTGGATTTGAGCGCATATGCAGATACACAACATGAAATCATAGATAAAGGCCAACAAGGAAAAAGAAGGGAATCTGCACCACAGGGAGGAGGAGGAGGAAGTGGGAGGCATTGCAGTGTAGAGCTGAACTGAAATTTCTCAGAATAAAACTTTATTTTTCTCATCCTCCTGAAAAAAGATCGTTTTGAAGAATATTTTCCAAATATTTTCCACTATTTTTGTGGTTCTCGAATCCTTATCCCCAGTGCCCTAGAATGATGCTAGCTGTGAGATATTGTGGAGGTTGCAAAATGATGGCTAGGCTGACAACTGAGTTACTTCCTTAGGAAAAGAAGAAGAAGAAACTGTGCTACCTCCACGGCTTATAGTGAGTCTTCACAGCTTCAAAACTGTCGGAGAATGTATCCTCTCTCCAAACAAATTTGGGGAAATGATCCCCATAGTTTCCTGCCCATAGTTCTTTCCTGCCCATCACTCCAACCCTGTCTTACACCCCCACCCCACCCCTTCCTTCAATTCTCTTTTGCAGCTGTTAGTGAATTTGCATATCTGGTTTCTGTTGCAGAGTGTGGATAGTCCCCGGGACTGGTATCGGAGCATGTTCCAGCAGATCCACAGCAAGCTTCCTGGTACAGTTTGTCAGGGCATCACATTAATCTAGTCCCTAAAATATGTATCCATAATCCTTGAGAAACTATAGTCAGCATGCAATCTATCCAATGAGACATGCTCTCTGCAGGTATTGAGCATCCCCTAGTGGTTCAAATCTCATTTTATAGGCTGCCAATGGCTCCTTGTTTTAGGAAAATGAAACTAGTGAAATAGTGCAACTCTGGCTAGTAAGAAGTCTTATCCTGAACACACCTGGTGGCTTTCAGCAAGCTAAACCTCAGGCTTCAAAATATAGGCTCCAGGAGAAAATGTTCCTCTTCAACCAGGCCTTTGGCTGATTGACATCCAATGCCCTGTTGAATTTTCAATTCTCCACATTTCCACATTAGATTACATTTTTTTAAAGTCCTCATTAAAATTCATGAGCATTTTCATCCAAATTTCAACTAATACACACATTTTTGTATGCAATTTTGCTTCACTCACACATTTTTTTGCAAAGCAATTTTCTCCAATTCAGTGCATTTTTGTATTTTATTTTCACAAATATATGCATTTCTACAAAACACATGATCCAGTATATGCATTTCAGTGCTCATTGGAGTAAGGCACTGCAAAATTCAGAGAAACGTCAGTGTCAAAGGATGGCTGTGTTTCAGTTCTTATATAGTTTTGGAATGTGCAGAGCCAATCGGTTCACCTTCAATTGCAAACGGAACCAACTGTCTTCCATCCCTAGTTACCACTCACTTCTTTGTCCCAGGTGCAGCCTGAAACCTGAATGGCACCTACCAAATTCTAATCCTATTAAATCTGCAATCTCCTCTTTCACTCAATTCTAAGAGTATGAATAAATGCATACTTTGTGTCTCTAACATCAAGCCAGCTTCTACCCCTGCCCCCCACTCTGATTACCAATTTCGAAGAACTGTAAAGCTTCTCACTATTCTGTCACAATTTGGTTGGTCCTAATACAGATGTGGCTCAACTGTGGATTATTACAGTTTTTCTTAAGGAGGAATATGTCTTCCTTTTTGTAGAGATAATGTTGGGCGAACCTACAGGGTCGTTGAGAGCCAGACTAAACAGGTCCTAGGGATTTGCATCCCTGAAACAGATTTCCCACCACCCCAGGTATATTAATGCTGTGTGAGTAGAGGCCATCGGTTGGTCAGTTTCTTTGCCCATGATCCAAGTCAATGGCCTTTACGAAGTGAGTGGAGGAGGCGGCACAACACAAACCCGCCTACATTTCCCTTTGAACCGCTCTGTGTTCACTGGCCTATAAAGTGGCTCCCCAGGGTCCAAAGTCCTTTGCCACATGTCATGCACTTGATGAGCAGTCTTTCCTTCCTCCACTTCCTATTATTTAAAAAAATTCCTTCCAGCAGCACCTTAGAGACCAACTAAGTTTGTCATTGGTATGAGCTTTTGTGTGCATGCACACTTCTTCAGATACACTGAAACAGAAGTCACCAGGCGCTTATATATAGTGAGAGTGTGGGGAGTGGTATTAATCAGAAGGGTGGTGGGAATGGGTGATTGACTGACTGATAGCTGTTGACGACTGTTAACGACTGCAATTGGTCTTACAGGAAGAAGCAATGGGTGAGATGGCTAAAGATAGCTTTATCATGTATAATGAGATAAGAATCCAATGTCTTTATTCAGACCAGGTCTCTCCATGGTTTTAAGCTTGGTAATAAGTTGCAGTTCAGCAACTTCTCTTTCCAGTCTATTTCTGAAATTCTTTTGTATTAAGACAGCTACTTTGAGATCTTGTATAGAATGTCCTGGGAGATTGGAGTGTTCTCCTAATGGTTTCTCCATCTTGTGATTCCTGATGTCAGATTTATGTCCATTTATCCTTTGGCGTAGGGTTTGGCCTGTTTGTCCAATATAGAGAGCTGAAGGGCACTGTTGGCATTTGATGGCATACACAATGTTAGAAGATGAGCAATTAAATAGTCCTGAGATGGTATGTTGGATGTTGTTGGGGCCAGTAATGGTGTTATCCGGGTGTATGTGGCAGCAAAGTTGGCATCTGGGTTTATTGCAGGCTCTGGTACCAGTGTCCATGTTAAGTCTGGTGGTTGTATTATTGTGGGTGAGGAGTTGTTTAAGACTGGGTGGATGTCTGTAGGCAATGGAAGGTTTTCCTCCCAGAGCTTGAGAAAGAGAGCTGTCATTGTCTAGGAGAGGTTGTAGATCTCTGATGATGCGTTGTACTAGTTTAACTTGGGAGCTCTATGTGATTACGAGTGGTGTTCTGTTATTTTCTTTTTGGGGTCTGTCTTGCAGCAAGTTGTCTCTGGGTATCAGTCTGGCTCTGGTGATCTGTTGTTTAACTTCATCGGGTGGATATTTTAGTTCTAAAAAGGTTTGCTGTAGATCTCTTAGGTTGAGAGTCTCTGTCTGTAGAGTTTGAACAGATGTGGCTGTAACGTAGGGCCTGGCTATACACAATGGTTTGTTTGGTATGTTTGGGATGGTAGCTAGAAGCATAAAGATATGTTTGTTGTCGGTCAGTTGGTTTGCGGTATAAGATGGTGTCTATACACCCATCCTGTATTTTAATAGTAGTGTCCAAAAAAATGTATTTATTGCATAGATTGGTTCATTGTTAGGTTGATGGTGGGGTGAAAGTCATTGAATGTCTGGTGGAAGGTGTCCAGGGTCTGTTGACTATGTGTCCAGATAATAAAAAATATTGTCAATGTATCACAGGTACAAGAGAGGTTTGAGTGGGTAGGAGTTCAGGAAACGTTCTAAATATGCCATGAAGATGTTGGCATACTGTGGGGCCATGCGGGTGCCCATGGCTGTGCCGCTGATCTGGAGGAACAGGTCATCACCAAATTTGAAGTGGCTGTGGGTAAGGACAAAATGGCAGAGTTTGGTAGCAAAGTCCGCTGTGATTTCATCTGAAATGGTGTTCCTTATGGCTTGTAAACCATTGTTGTGTGGGATGTTGGTATATAGAGATTCCATATCCATAGTGGCTAGTATAGTATTGTAAGGAAGGTTATTCAAAGATTGTATTTTCCTCAGAAAATCTGTGGTGTCACGTACGTAGCTGGGAGCACTGATGGCATATGGTTTCAGAACAGAGTCCATATCGCCAGAAACACCAACTGTAATAGTGCCAATACCTGAGATGATGGGGCATCCTGGATTTCCTATTATTTGTTCAACACCCTCCATTCTGAGCAGAGACCTCGCTTGGGTGCCCTTTGGCTTCCCAGTGTGTATGGGGCTGGAATCAGCACCTGCTATCCTTGAGCAGCTGCCTGGACCCCTCCCCTCCCCTCCCTTTATTTTTATTTTTATTTATTTCCTGGCCTGGCATTCTGAGCAGCACAAAACAGATGGACCCAGCAACCCTTTTGTTTTGTCACACTGCCCCTAATCTAGAGTTGCTATGGGGTATGGTGGGAAATCACAAGTAGGGATGGGGAGAAATTTGGTTTGGTTTGCCTTTGAATGAAAGCCTAGCTAACTCACACCAGGTAAATGATACATGAACCGCAATGCAGGCTTCCTTCAAAACTTGCACTTTTCAGCAGTTCTCCAACCAAATAATGTACAGTATACAAAAATGCATATATTAGGGGAAAGCACAAAAATGCTGGCAAATTTTCATGAGGACTTTTAAATTAAAAATCCACAAAGTGATGCAGAAATGTTGAGAATTGAACTTAAGGTTGGAAAAATGAGAAATGGAGAGAAACTGAAACTGGCAGGTTTGTCCATCCCTAGCCAAGAGAATGGCATTACCAGCACAGCTAGAGACCCTTAGGCAAGCTCAAACCTGGAATTGGTTCTATCTAAAAATCTCCCTTTCCTTTCAGAATCGGAACTGGACTGGGACTTCTCTGACAACTCTAGAGGTAGGAATTGGTTTCTGCTTCTGATTGTGCAGTCTGTGTGTGGGGAAAACCCAAATGCAAAAGGCTGTGTGTGTGTGTGTGTGTGTGTGAAGTTATTGGTCAGGACGTGGTACCAAGGAAAAACAGAAATCTGTGGATGTTCTTCTGAAAAGAAGCCTAAGAGGAGAAACACAGCTGTCCCTTGAAGAAGCCTGTCTCATTTTGTCCTCCTCAGATCACAGGCCTCCGGGGTTCATGCAGAAAAGGCAACCCGCAGCCCTGCCATCAAGCAGCCCTGGCTTCAAGCACCGGCAGAATGGCTTAGACTGGTAAGTACAGCCATGAGGGAGAGGCCTGCGTGGGGAACCTTTATTCTGTAAACTGGGGGTGAGGAACTTCAGACCCAGAGGCCAAATGAGCCCCCCAGGCCTCTCTGTTTGTGCAGTGTGACCCCCTGGAAGATTCCCCAGAAGGGAATATAGCTCTTGGACTGGAAAAGATTCCTTGCCCTTGAAGTAAAGGACCACATTCCCCTCTCTCTCACACACACAGAGCAGGCTGCTGGATTAGAGACAGGTTGCCTTTGCCAGACAATGCTAAACTAATAACTTGCAGAGGCCTTTTGAAATTAAGGCAGAGGCTACAGGTTGCCCAGCATTGCCTTAGACTCTTGGTTTTCGGCCCGTGTGCTGTGGCACCCTGGTGGGATTTGAGGAACATTCATTTTTTTAAAAAATATATTTTTATTAATTTTTCCAATTAAAACCAATTATATCACATTCATTATTTCAAATTATACACATATATATCAATCAAACCGAATGTTATGCCAAATCATATATAAAAATTTTTTGGGGTTCCCATGCTTCAAGAAATTGGGGATTCCTCGCAACCGTCCACTGCCGTCTTTTTTCTAAAGTTCAAATCGTCTCTCCAAGTCCATAATAATCCAGATCCTTCCCTTACAGTCACATAGATGTTTTCCTCTTTCAACCGATTATTTCCCAGCTGCTGAGATAAATGTCAAACAAAGTTTCACAAATGTTCTTTCTCCTGTGTGAGTTAATCAGTCCAGCCTCCCCATAAATCTTCTTGGTCTGGAGCGTCCCTATTGCGTCGACTCTCAACACGAAGCAGCGCCATCTTAAAAAAACTCAAATCACTTTCGTTTTCTCTCATAACCATGTAGATTAACGATCTTTATAAAATTTACAGCTTTTCCAGGCAGAAGAACCAGACCTCACACCGTGCATAGACTCTTGGTAAATTAATGGATCTCCTTGCCCTATAGCTGAACTTAGCTTCAGGTCGCTGCTCCAATTCAAAGTGCGTCACAACTCATAAATCCTCCGAACGCGTCCAGGCACTCCTCCCATCCAACTAGAGGGGGGCTTTTCTCGTCAGCAACTCCTCATCTTCAAAAAATATGCTCAATAACAACAGTTTATAAAGTTCAACTCACACAGTCTTTTGCTTCTCTTTCACTCCAAACAAGCCAGGACATCACGTCTGGGAAGGTACGAAATAACTCATATGAAAAAAAAATAAAAAAAGACTCTCTTCCCTTATCGCTCCGTCCCCATCAATCCTTCTTCCAGATGAAATACAGCCTTTAACTCCTCACCCTCAGCAGCATAGATTTCTCGGCAGTAAACAGCGCTTCTGCCCCTCCTTCTGAAGTATGTCCATAAATTTAAGCCTAATTATCTTCTTTAATCATGGAAATCCCCGCCATGCAGATTAGCGTCCGGGAGTCCTGGCCCTCGTAAGTGCTTCAGCCCAAGCTCCCCCCACTCCATAAACAGTCGGAGTGGGTCTGGGGGCATCGCGGGCCAGCGGCCCCTCTCCGTAACCCCCGGAGAGGGTAGGGGGTTGCCATTTACTCCCCTAGCAACTGCCAAATTCCTTACGAAGGTCAGAGGGATGGAAAACAGGTCCGCCATTCCTGCAGGCGGAAACCGGAACCACCGGGATTTGAGGAACATTCAGGAGAGCCCCAGAGGGCCGTCCTTTCATGAACTTGCAGCCCATATTTTCCTGCATTCTCTCTCTCTCTCACACACACACACACACACACACTCACACTCACACACACAACTTGTAGCCCATTATCTTCCCAAAATAAAACAATGGCAAAAGGGGGGAAGTACTTTTGCATGACTGTTTATCTTCTTAAAATCTCTCCCCCCCAAACAAAAATCCTCCCCCAAACAAAAATCCCCAGCTTTAGTATCCACCACCTTAGACCCATTAAGGGAGACAAAGCGATGCATCTTTCTAGGATTAATCTACAATGCAGGCTTAAAAACAATTTGTAATTTTGTGCATATTTTCTCAGAAGCAAGTCCCACTTCTCCCTAGAAACTGTGCATATGTTAGCAGCCCTAATATCCATTCCCTTTCTCAGGGGACCACGGTATTATAGTTCCGAGGGGGAGAGCTAAGGATCCTCTTTCTCAGCAGTCTCACCAAACTATAGTTCCCAGGAGGTTTGGGCATAAACTGTGACAGTCCAACTATTATAAAACAGGGAATATGTGCATGTATGCTGAGAGTATTACCGTAGAAATGAAAGTCAGTTACTTCCACAGCCTCCTTGCTTTTGGGTGTGTTCAGCGGCAGTGTGTTGTGGTTGTGGCCAATGAGGGAAGGGGAAGATTTGTAAACATGACTTAAGGGGCAAGCAGTTGCATTTTGTAACTTGGGGATAGTTAGCCTCACTGTGACTTAGGAAGTATGAGCGCCATACTTGACATTATGTGAAATAAACAAGAGCTGTCACAGGGTGTGTAAGGGCAGGAAGGAAGACTACAGCCTGATTAAAAAGCACACAACATGTACGCTGCTATTGATGCCAATTGCAGCTACTCTCTCAGGTCAAACTGCAGATCTGAGCAGGCGGGGTTTTTTTTGTCAGGACCACAGTGTGGAACTGGTTGATTCCCCACCTCTGGGTGATCCTGAATGGTGGGCACTGGCTGCTCTTAAAACAAACAGGCAAAGTGACAAGCACACGTTTTGCTTCTATGTGTGTTCCAGTGCCCAACTGTGCACTGGGGGGGAGCTGTGGAGCATGCCAGCAGAAAGTGGATTTTGGAATTCTGCCTGGCAGAACAATTGGCTGCTAGACCATTGCGCGTAGATGGGTCCTTGATACAGTATCTTGATGACTTATCACTTGAGCACAAGCAGCTGAATGGACCCTGGGACTTCCTTTGGGCTCTGCTACATATTTAGTTAGCCTTGATCGCAGCTCCTTCAGGCACTTTGTTCCCTGGCACGCAAGGGATCCTTCGTGCACGGTCCCGTTTCGATGCCACCAAAAGCACGTGCACCGTGGAGCTCTCACCGCCGCCTGCTGGGCTGGGGATCTGTGGCCCAGCACAGTGGCCACCTCTTGGTTAACATGGCTCCGCCCATGCCTCCTTGCTCTCCCTCTGCGAGGTGTGTGGGAGGAAGGTGGCAAAGCCGGCCTTAGCAGCCCGAAGGAGGCCGGCTAAATTGGGAGGCAGGCAGCAGCTAACTCACCTCAGGAAGCAGCGGCAGCAGCAGCAGTGGGCACCACTGGGCCTGCATGTCGGAGAGGCTTCCCTGTGGCGCTCGGCTCCCAGGCAGGCCTCTTCTCGAGCGCAAGGAAGGCCAGCGCGGTGCCTGCCTGAGCTCCCGCTTGCCCACCTGTTCCCGACAGCGAGGGCTGCCTCCTGTTCTGCCTCCAGGCCCCAGTGCTCTGTTGGGCCACGGGTCTGGTGCTCCCATTCCCAGTGCGGTTGGGGCCGCTGGGGGGGCCTGGCGGGCTCTGGGCGGCTTTTTTGGTCCCCAGGCTGGGCACCCCCAGGCAATTGTGGAAGGCAGTTTTACGGCTCAGGGATCGGCTAGGCAGCGCAGCTGGTGCTGGCTGCCCTCAAGCTTCACCTGCCATTTTGCCTTGCTCCGGAAGTCCTTGGGAGTCACCCTTTCTGGGGATCCAAACAGGCGGGCAAAATGAGGCGGGGGGATCTTATTTTTATTATGTTTACCTCCTCAGGTCCGGCCCCTGGCGGGTCATCCTTCCTTCCCAGTGAACGTGCGCGTGTTTTATATAACATTATTTTTTTTAGAAAACCCTTTAGAAAACTCATATTTTTGCCCATTTGTCACTCCCCTCAGAGATGTCACCCAGGGCGGTCTGCACCCACTGCACCCCTCTTCCTCCGCCACTGCAGGTGCTGCAGTGATTTCATGGCCATTTCGCAACATTTGCTTTGCAGCAGTCCTGTGATATTGCCATGTGTGTGCGAAGGAAACCCCCTGAGATAAAGGCATAAGAGGCAGCGGAAGCAGGGTCAGCCCTATCATTAGGCAGAGTGAGGAAGCTGCCTCAAGTGGCAGATGATGGGAGTCTGAAGTTCAGTCCCCAGCATTTCCAAGTAGGGCTGGGAATGTCCCCTGCTTGAAAGCTTGACCACCCCCTTCCAGTCAGTGTAGACAATACTGAGGAAGGTGGTCTGACTTGGTTTGAAGCATCTTCCTATGTTCCAAGAATGTTTGGGACCAGTCCAGGGCACAACACGGCTATCCATTGCAGCAGCCCCTGCTGAAATGTGTCTTGCCTGCCTTTGAAGACTCGGGGGGGGGATAGTCACAGGTGCAAGAAGTGGAGGAGCTCACAGCCCCTTTGAGATTCTCTTCTCTTTCTCTTGCAGGAGAAATTGGGAAGCAGCTGATGCTGCAGTCATGGAGCCCAAGAGCATTTTTGACTATGAGCCTGGGAAGTCCTCCATCCTCGAATATCCCAGCTCGGTATGCAAGCCTCCTTGGATGTAGTTGTGCCGTGTTCATTGACTGAACTAGCAGTAGACCCAGATTGTGTCTGGACTGGGTCACATATTGTCAGTCAGCACATTTCCTTTCCAGGCATGTCAACCCCACTGAACTCACATGTAATGTCACACTGCACAACTCTTTGTGCTCAGATTTGAAAGCAAGGATGTGGAACAATGATTGCAACATAAGGAGAATAACTTATTGAAGCAGGAAATCCCAGCCCTTCGCCCCCTCCTCCCCCTTCTTCGTAGTCCTAATTCAGACCAAGGAATATGCTGTCCTGCTTGATGATTCCCTCTAATACAGCGGCCTCTTTACTGATGCTTTGATTTGCCCTTTGCAGCCTTCGAAGCCCCTCACAGCATATTCAGCACAACGCCGCCCTCCCTCCCCACCCATTGAGGTGAGTATTCTGCAGTGCCAAGGGTGAGGCATGCGTAGCCTGTGGTCGCAAAGCAAGAACTGGGATCCAGCCAAGCCTATGCTATGCACTTCCTTGGGGGCAGGGGGGAACCTAACGTGGAGACTCATTGAGCAAGGAGGAGGGGATGGGGCTGTGCTGGAGATCCTCCCTGCGGCTTCTCCCAAGACGGCTGGAGTGCAGCTGTGTTTACTGGCTTCCATGGAGTAGGATTCTTTGTTATATCCCCGCCTTCAACATGGTCCTCTGCACTGCAGATACACTGCCAAGATCTGCATGCTGTGGATGGGGAAGAATGCTCTAGGTCACGATTCAGAGCAAGAGCCCTGCTGCTGTGGTCCCCAAACAGGTCTCACAGAACCAGGTGCACCTTTTGTGCTCTAGTCTGGGTCTTGCACACCCCACACTAAAATAAAATATTTAAAATCTGCATCCAGACCATTCAAATTCCACCTGAAGAAATACTCATTTCTACGACTGGTGTGAGTTGTGTGAATGAAGCAGATGACGATTATTTCAGTTTTACATAATGTATCCTGCACTTTTAAAAGCCACTTCTGCCTATTTTTTTCTGGTTTAGCTGCATGTGGGAAGGGGGCAGGAAGCTGTGCAGGTAATGCAGCAGGGCAACCCACAAGTAGCCTCCAGCGTCTAGGACTTCAGTAGGCATTGCCTGCACACTTCCAAAGCTACACCTGGAGCCATAAGGACCTGAGACTTGAATTAAAAAACCCTGATATTTCTAAGAAGCAAAATCCTGCACCCAGTACTGTATTGCATTCTGCACTCTTGTTGAATCATGTGTACATGTGGTTCTAGTTATAGTACCTCATTACCTTTGCCATTATCATATTATAGTTCCCTTTCACAGCAATATGTGTGTGTGCCCACCCCCCCCCCCCCCGGGCTCCTGCCAGAAATCAAGGCCACCCTCGCCTGTTTAAGCTTTCCATCTCATTGTCTTTGCAATCACCCTCAACCGCCACCCTATAATTATGTTGTTCTGACTTGCCTGCAACGAAATGGTTAATAGCTGCTTGAGGCCTGAATGGCGAAAGGACTTCCAGTGCATCAGCTGTGTTAGTCTTGCAGCAAAAAACAGCAGCGTTTTGTGGGACCTGTAAAGAGCAATAGGATTACTGTGGACATCTTTTTTATGGACTGGAGTCCACTTCAGCAGATGAAAAAACTTTGAGGCACATAAAATGCACAGCAGCAGCCCAACCACATCAAATTCAAGGTAAAACCACAGCGGTGAAAAGCCTGAGAAAATAAAAAGGTGGCCCCTGGAAGATAAGAGATGTGGTGCTAGGCACCCCTTTCTAAACAGAGTTCTAAAACAAGGGTACCACTACAGAGAAGGCTCAGCTTGGCATAATCGTGCAAAGATGTACCTTGTTTTGAGACATTTCTTAACACCCACATTGCTCCTCCCTACTGTGAATGGGATATACAAATCAGGACTGTGGCATTGTAACAAGCCATTGCCAGCAAGCCAGTCTTAAGGCATGGCTTGTTGTTGACTTGCTCATCATGATGTGCTAACATTAGGATCCACTCACAACAGGAGAGGATTGAAGGCGGGGGGGGGGGGCAGTTAAGCTGTGTGCACCAGCTGGGCTGGGGGAGACATTTAGTGCAGCTTGCATTCAAATCTACCTAAGGGACACTTCACAAAGCAATATGCAAACACAGCCATCCTTTAAAATTCACACTTCTCCTAATTTTGCAGTGCAGTTCTCCAACCCCAAACTATGTGCAAAAATGTGTATATTAGGCAAAAACATGCACAAATTCATGAAAAGTGCATAAAAATGCATTGTAATGCATTTTTTTTAGTATATTAGAAATGCACACTGAAATGATGAGTTTTTGTGATGACTTTTTTTAAAAAAAAACACAAACTGATGCTGAAATGGGGTGAGAACTTAATTTTATCATTAGAAAAAGAGAGAAATTGAAAATGAGATTCCTCCATCCCTGGCATCAGAATGCTGCTAATTCACAGTAAATTATGTTGCACTGGAATCTCTTATTCCATCCAGCCTCCTTATAAATTCAGAATCATTCCAAAGCTGAGCCTCATCTTGTGTAAAGATCTACAACTCTTAATAAACACTTGGCTCCCTTCAATTTCACTCTTGTCTGAAGGTTTGTCCTTTGCACAGCAGGCTTCTGCCACTCAGTTCAGAGCATCCTTGTGCAACCTAGTTCTCACACTAAGGCAGATGAACTGAGCCTGGGCTGTACGACTTCAGTCTGCAGGTGGGTGTTCACATGATGGAATTCTCCCAATGAAAAATAAAATGCTTTGCACATAGTAAACAAGCATGTCATGGAGGAGGGTTGTAAGCTAACCTTTTGTCTGGCATACTAGTTTTCTATGTGTAGGATTCCTCCCCCACCTGTACACTAAATCAAGCCACAGATTTACCTTTTTGGTGAAAAACGAGAGCTCTTTGCCCACAGCTGTCTGTCCATCTCTGTGTGGTGTTCTTAAGACTACACAGAAGGCTGCTCCATTGAACTCAGTAGGACTTCTTCCATGCATGCAGTATCTGGTGGCTTAAGGAGTCACTTCACATGGCAGTGTTTGCATCCTGGAGCAACAGATGCCTCCCTGCCATGAACCTTGTTTCCCATGCATTTCTGTGCAAGTGGCCCCATCGCTGCCTCCTCGTGCTTCTCTCTTGACTCATCCAACAGCCATGTAGCTCATTTGCTGTGGCCACTGCAGGCTTCTGCCTACAGCCCCCCCCCCCCACTGCCTCTTTCTGCCCTCTTTCAGGAGTTACTGGAGAGGGAGCTGCAGCAGCTGAGCGAAGAGCTGGACAAGGACATCAGAGCCATTGAGTTTTCCCTCAAGGTAACTCTTGCCTTGCTGCTCTTGCTTTCTGTGGTTACTGCTTCCCTCTACAGGGAAGGCATGGCTGCCTAAATACCTTCTTAGGATGCTGGGCACTCTTCTTCACCCTCCTTGTGCCATTTGGGCTTACTCAGGTAGGTGAGCCGAGGGCTGGAACCTCAAAATCTTAAGGATAAGACTAATCCCTAGTTGATTGGATAGAGGGGTGGGTACTGGAACTATTAAGACTAATCACCTTTCAGACTTAATTTAAATTAATGAAATGGTTCACTTCTCTTGCATTAGCAAATCAACATAATGTCTAAAATAATAAATGCTTAGCCAATCATTCATGACTGTTATCAATGTACCTCTTTGATGTACAGTATCAGTCTATTTTTGTTGCTAGTATTTCCACCCATTCTTTAAGTGTAGGAAAAGAAACCAGCTTGCAGTGTTGACCCACCTAATTCATGCTGCTGCCAATAAATTCTGCAGCAATAAAGTAGATAAATAGATTTTGCTGGTTCAGGTGTGTGCTAACATCATCCTGATTACCTGGGAGATAATTCCTCCTATTGATCTTCAGTCCTTTTGAATTACTCTGAAGGCTTCTTCACTTATGGAAGAAATCTACAGGTGGAGGACCACATCTCCCAACGCTTACCATGCAATCTTTAAATGTCCTTCGCCACACTTGCCTGTAAAATAAGCCAGGGTTTGTGGCTTTTTGTGGTTTATTGTGGAAAAGCCGCATGCTATTGCATGTGCCCCAATTGCTCCTGCTTCAACTTTCCCCTGGCACAAGCAAAAGAAACAAACCAGGAAGATTTCCGTTCCTGTTATGTCTAAACAAGGAATTGCAGTTTGTTGCTTCCTAACGTGGTACAGTAAGCCAGCAACAACCATGGTTTAAGGTTGGCTTGTTGTGATTACTGCTTGTTAGGGAGAAACCAATAGCAACTGTTGGTTCAGATGTAAGGGAAAGCCAAGGCCTCCTGGTTTATCCAGTTCGTGCCAAGGGAAGAGAAGAGTGTGAGTGACTGTCCAGTGTGCACAAACACTGCTCACACTCAGTAAACCATGATAAACCAGAAACTTTAGCCATTCCCATCAGTGGGATTGACTCTGCAGGTGAGTTTCTGTAGAATTGTAGCCTTAAAAGCCCTGTGCTTATTTGAAATTTTAAATACAGCACAACTCTGTGCATGTTCATGTGAAAGTCTGTGTGTGCACAACAGAGCTCTAGTGTGTGCTTCAAGGATTGCAACCCCAGTCTTGCAGGTGTAATAGGTCAGCCTTCCTCAGTTGGGTGCCCTTCAGAGGTTATGTACTAGTACTGCAACTCCCATCAGCCCCAGTCAACACAGGCTGACCTTACTGGGGTGATGGGAGTTGTAGTTTCAAGCAGGTTGCAATAGGCCAGGCACCCCCAAACTGTGGCCCTTCAAATGTTTTGGCCTACAACTCCCATGATCCCTAGCTAACAGGACCAGTGGTCGGGGAAGATGGGAATTGTAGTCCAAAACATCTGCAGGGCCGACGTTTGGGGATGCCTGCAATAGGCCATTGATTTTATATGGCGCCTCTCTGAGAAGGGGGGAGCCGCTTTATGGCAAGGTGTCATGCCCTGCGCTTCTGCTGACTCCCAGACCAACTTGCAAAGAATTGAATCCACAACAGAAGCAATTTAAAGCATAATAAAAACAAGATTGAAAACAGTTGGCTTTGCTACTCGCTTTTGCCATTTCGTAATCGCGAATTCCACTTAAGGAAAAGCGACTGGTGAGTGCTAAACGTTCGCCAATCCCGTACTGGCCCTGACTCCCAGGTAAGCGCCCGGCTCTGCAGCGGACCTGTTGGCCTTTAGGACCCAGCTAGGTCCTGGCCGCTTTCCCGCCTCTCCCTCCCCGCGGGCGAGCAAGTTTGCGGCGGACTCTCTTCCGCGCGGGACACGGCGAGGTCCGCCCCTCGTTCGCTCGCTCAGCGCCGCGCTCTCTTCCCGTCTCTCTCTCTCTCTCCGCAGGGCTCCTCCTGGGCCGCTTCGTCCGGCTGCGCCCCTGCTCCTCCGACCTCGGCTGCCCGCCGGTGAGTATGGGCGCGGAGCGAGGGGGGCGACCGGGTGCCTGCCCAGCCAGGGGTGCTCCTGCCTCCGGCCCGCCGCCGCCGCCGCCGCCGCCCCAGGCTGGCTCGCGAGGAGTGGCGTCATCCCAGAAGCATCTGGGCCGGAGGGGGGAAAGCGGTGCGCGCGCTGGGAAAGGGGGCAGAAGTGGAGGGTGCGAGGGGGAAGAAGCAGCATTGGGGCATTAAGAAGGCGGGGGGGGGGACGCGAAGCTCTTTTACTATAGGTATCCTCCAACGCAGGACCCACTTTTAACCCAAACATGCATTGGGGACCGATTTCTTAAAGTGCGTGGCGGCAGTGCTCCTGCCGATACTAGAGCATGAGGCTCTTAATCTCAGGGTCGAGGGTTGGAGCCCCATGGTGGGCAAAAGATTCCTGCATTGCAGGGGGTTGGACTAGATGACCTTCATGGTTACTTCCCACGCGAAAATTCTTCAATTCTATGACTCACCTTGGATCAGGGCTGCCACCCATTCCGGGGTCCCAACCTACCCCGCTGAAGACCAGGGGCGTAGTATTAGTGCGGGCAGCACAGTTTTGTGGTGTGAGCTTGCAGCCGGGACCTTGCAGCCTTTGCGTGTACAGTACAGTATTGATTAGGAGCAGAGTACAATACAAACAGCAGTTTATTGGATGGCAGCCCTGAAGTTTGGCGGTTTCAGACTCTGGGCTTGCCGTACCTGCTCTTCAGGTAGTCGGGTTGTCTTGCTTCACTTACTTGGAAATGTGGCAAGCAGCCCCTCCAGCTCATTCTCTTGAATGGAGCTCTGGATTCCTGCCCCTGATGGCAACCAGCCAGGTAGAAGACACGGCCCCACCTGAGCATCTCAGAGGCAACTGGCTCACTCAGTGTTAGTAAAAGGAAAGCAGCATTGAGTGGAAATGACCTTTCTTTATTTTATCTGATCCAACAAGACTTTTGTCAGAATCTATTTCTGTTGCACATTTCCTGCCCCACAAGGAAAACAAGAAAGATAAGTGTGGGGTCATAGCAAGTAGTATTGTTTACTGACAGCTGCTTTCTGGCATTTCAGGCAGGGAATCACTCCCAGCCCTGTCTGGAGATGCCAGCAATTGCACCTGGGACCTTCTGCATGCCAAGCAGATGCTCTGATCGCTGTTCTAGCTGTCTGGGATTGTGGGTGGACTGATAGGAAATAGAACCTCTGCACTGGACATGCCAGTTTCTAATTTGTGGTGTTTGTTGTCTTACGCAGCTGACTTGTGTCTTGGCTTCCCTTTCTTGCACTCGGGTGCTTGCAGTTGGGGCAAAAGTGTGACAAGTCCCTATAAAATGATGTGGCTGTAGGAATATGGAAGTAAAAGAAACACTGGTATGCCACTATTTGTCACATGCATCCAAGTCTGGAGGCAAGCTTGTTGTTGTGGCAGCCTATTGATTGCCACACCCCTTCTTTAAAGAGGAGCCTAACGGCATGCAGCTATAGCCTCTCTGCATTTTTAGGAACCTTGCAAGGAGCCTATGCAAGGAGGGTTTGCACACAGACCTTGTTTCCACCAGAGAATGGCATGGTTGCATGCTTTGGGGGGTCTTGAAGATTAGTAGTAGGCCCACTGGCCTATGAGCCCCTCCTTTCTCACTTGGATGCATAGAGCACCCAAGAGAAGTCTGTTTGCACACCTGCCTCTTCCAGGATTAAGGAGCCCACTGGGGACGCCTTTTGTAAGGCAGGTCCCAAACACTTTTCCATCTGAGGTGGAGCAGCAGATGCCCTCCCCACCCCCACAAAATCATGGTACCAAACGCAAGCTTGATCAAGCTATTCTGGCACCTGAAAATCCCTCAAGTGACCCTCCTTTGGGAGTAAAAAATAGAATAATAATAATAGATCAAGTAACAATTTGCTGCCCTTCCATGTAAGGCCAAGTCAGCTGTTCCATCCTCCGCAATGGTAGGGCTGGCCCTGGAAGCTCCCACCACCCCCATTACAGAGTAGCCAGCACTGCCGTTACTGTTGAAATTCAAGGTTCAATACCCCAACACATGGGCAAGAGACTTAATGATCACCATGAGGAAACTTCCAGCTTCTGCCAAGTAGTCCTATGACACATCTTCCCCATTGCACAATCATCTGATGAGTTTGGATGAGAAGATGCTTCAGATTTGCTGAGAGTGGCCCAATATATTTCTGGTCAGAAACCCAGATGACACCCCCACCCCCAATTAATAAGGGACAAGATTCGCCAGTTCTCCTGCAAAAGTTGCATTGGAATTAATGAGGGCACTTTCTATATGGGATGTTGCTCTTCTCTCTGCCTTTCTCAGGGGCATTTATCACCCTACTGGGAAAACAGACAAAAGAATTTACTCCCAGCTCCAATCCACTTTTCCTTGCAGGCCCTACAATATTCTAGGGCAGGCTTCCCTCCTGATGCTTTGGGACTACAGTTCCCAGCATCCCTGACCACTGGTCCTGCTAGCTAAGGATCATGGGAGTTGTAGGCCAAAAACATCTGGAGGGCCGAGGTTGAGGAAGCCTGTTCTAGGGACTATTGTTGTTTGTTGGTGTTATTTTCTTGTTCCTCCAATGCTTCTGCTAGACTTGCATTCAAAGGATGTTTTGTATAGGATTGGCAACCTTGCTGCAGAGATAACTGATGCTGTTGAATTACAGTTTCCCTCATCCCTGGATTATTGACCCTGCTGGCTGGGACTGAGAGCAAGCGGGCACCATGTTCTCTACCCCTGCTGTTGTGTTTTGTTTCCTTTTAAAAAAACAAAAACTAAATATAATTTGTAATGTGCTCAGAATATATCACATACACTATCTCAGTATGTAATTATCATGGTAAAGGTAAAGGGGCCCCTGACCATCAGGTCCAGTCGTGTCCGACTCTGGGGCATAGCTGCCAAGTTATCCCTTTTTTACAGGGATTTTCCCTTATGCTGAATAGGCTTCCTCGCGAGAAAAGCGAAAACTTGGCAGCTATGCTCTGGGGTTGTGGCGCTCATCTCGCTCTATAGGCCGAGGGAGCCAGCGTTTGTCCGCAGACAGCTTCCGGGTCATGTGGCCAGCATGACAAAGCCGCTTCTGGCGAACCAGAGCAGTGCACGGAAACGCTGTTTACCTTCCCGCCGGAGCGGTCCCTATTTATCTAGTTGCACTTTGGTGTGCTTTCGAACTGCTAGGTGGGCAGGAGCTGGGACCGAGCAACGGGAGCTCATCCCGTCACAGGGATTCGAACCGCTGACCTTCTGATCAGCAAGCCCTAGACTCTGTGGTTTAACCCACAGCGCCACCTGGGTCAATTATTATGACAACCCCATAAATAGATCAGTGTTACCCCTTACTACAGAGACTGGGGTTAAAGAAATAGCTTGCCTCAGGCTAGTTCATGAATTCATGGGTGAGAGAGTTCAAATGTTTAATAGCTTACTCTGTTAACCACTCTGCTTTTGTTGTTCGGCAATGGCAATTTCATGGCTTTCGGCATTTCAATATACTGTATGCAGAAAAGCAACAACACAAACACCCCCAGTCCCTCCAGAAATGGGTGTACCTGCATTCCTGATCATGTGTGCTGGTAGGGGGGGTGTTGTGTGTCTCTCCCTTGAACCCAAAGCAGATGGTGAGATGGATCTCCTGCTTATTTATTTAAAAGCAGCCCCAGGAGGAGGAGGAGAGAATGGCTTCAAATCAAGGTCATGGTGCTGAGGGAATCAATGGGGAAGAGACCCTTTCTCTTGTTCCTGCCCCCCAACAGAAATCCCCACTGAGCCAACAGTGCTGTTTGCCCAACTGAGAATCTGCATATTTACCCTGTGGGCAGCTTCCAAGGCAGTAGTTCAGTTTGGGTGAATTGGCACAGGGAAAGGAATGGCTCAGCCTCTCCTCCAGGCTCCACCTGCGGCTGCCTTTAGATAAAGACATAAGCAGGAGAATCGGCTCTCAGATCTCCCACCCCACATCTTCCAGTGGGGCCCTCAGCCCAGTTCCTCACGTTCCCCCCCCCTCCCACCAGCCCCTGCTCACTTTGCCTGCAAAGGGGTTCTGTCCCTTTAAATACTAAAAACGGCTGAAGTTAAACTTCAGCAAAATAGCTACTGCCTGCCAGTTTCTTGTTGCCGCCTCAGTGCTTCCTGTTGAGCTTGGCCTCTGCTTGCCAAGACAGCTCCAGGGGCCCTGGGCTGGGAGAAGGATTAGAGGCAGGCCCACCATCCACTTGGGGAAAGGACCTGGAGCTGCTGGCCTCTTGCTGCCTCTGACCAGGGACCCACTCCCACAAGGGCAGTCATGGCCACCCACTGGGATGGCTTCAACAGAGGAAGATGGGGCTGTCATTGACTTGTAGCCACAAGGACAGTGTTCTGAATGCTACTTGCTAGGACTCACAGGTGGGGAGAGGGCTGCTGCCCTCGGATCCGGCTTGCAAGTTTCCCATAGATAACACAGTGCTGGACTTGGGCATTTGTTTTGATCCAGCAGGGGTCCTTTTAGGTCCTTAATTGCTGGTTCTTTGGTGGGCATCTTGTTTTTCTTCAGTTCTTACAGGGCAATCTTTGCCAACCTGGTGCTCTCCAGATGTTTTAGGCCAGGCATAGGCAAACTGCGGCCCTCCAGATGTTTTGGGACTACAACTTCCATGATCCCTAGCTAGCAGGACCAGTGGTCAGGGATGATGGGAATTGTAGTCTCAAATCATCTGGAGGGCCGAGGTTGAGGAAGCCTGTGTTGCCCAAAGCTGATATAGGACATGTTTCTCCTGTTTGAAAGAGCTGTGATGGAATCACAGGTGGGGGGTGATTCTGGCCAGATTCTGTGTGTGGAATGTGCAGAGACAGAGCAGGGCATCAGTGGATCAGTTTGTATCTCTGTGTTGTGGGTGTAGGAAATGTGGAAGGAGGCTGATTGGGACCGTTGTGCCTTATGTGGCAGGGCAGGGCTTCTGTAAACAAAAATAGTTTTGTGAATTCATTCAGAATATTAGATCTGTAGTAATTGATTCCCCCCCCATTTGCTGTATCCCCAATTAAAACCTCCCCTCTCCCTGCCATCTGTTCTGTGCCCCACATGATAGCTATAAGTTTTCCTCTATGGAAAATAAGCAATTTGCAAGCTCATTTAAAGTATTGGAGAAAATATTAGAGATCAGGCTACTTTTAAATGTGTTCATTAGCATCCTAGATGTGCAAACTAGTATTTCATTCAGATACCGTTAATCTTCTAAGACAGGTATCTCATGATGTTGCATCTCTCTCTCTCCTGGCCCTGAGAAGTGGGTGGAGAGGCCCAGTTGACATTTGAGCTTGAAATACAGAATAGCGACATATGCTTTCCACACTGTTTATTGTGAGCTGTTGATGTTCAAAGGAGATAAGTTACAATATATTTTAAATCATTTAAAATCATTTCCGGCCAATTTGAAGATTAGTGTAGAGTTTGAGCTGGTGTTTGAATTCAAGTTAGTTGAGTCATGAATTTGCATGCCAAAATAATATTAATTTGCTCTGATTCAAAGACTATTGGCTGCAGCAGGGTGCACACCACTGTAGGGGAGAAACCCCCATACTCTCATCTGCCCAACAGATGGCTAATTGGGTTGAGAGATCACAGAAGGTGGACCAAGTTTGCGAGGTTGCTTGAGTTCAAAATGTGAGAGAAATGCTGTGCTAAGCACGAGAGCAGAATGATTTGTCCAAGAGCCTCAGCTGAAGGAATGATGTCCTGGGTCCATTTCCAACATCCCCATTGGCTCAGCCATGTTCTCTCTCACTGACTGTACCTTCATTTTTTCCAACCCAGCAGCCCACTGCCTGACCGCAGCACCTATCCTTCTACAGGACAAAGCCTCTCTGTTGCTCAGGACCACTTACCAGCCACCCCTAGAATGGAGAAGGGAAGCCCAGGCATTGCCAGGAATAACTGGAGCAGCTCACCACCCAGGAATGGTAGGGCTCCAAATTTGCATGTGCTCATTATGGGAACTAGCGGAACTTCAAAGAGACTTACGGAAGTTCTTCTGATGGAGATGTTTTTGTTCGCTTGGAAAATGCAGGTGTACCTTCCTAAGGGATGCTCTGGCTCCTAAAGCAGGATGCTTATTGTCTAGATCAGAGCAGCCGTTGTCACCGTGAGTATGGGGATCTGTGAGAGCTAAAGCCCCTCTCTGAGTGGAATTGTGGGCATTGGGTACACTCTGTATGTTTGCACACAACAAGTGCTGTGCAGGTGCACCCTTATTGCTGTGCCGTTGATGGAAGAACTGAGGTGGTTCAAGCATTGTGGCAGGGGGAACACATACAGTACTCCATGTCAGAATGTAAGTAGGAACTGCATGCCTGAAAGCTCCCCATATTCAACAACTCCCTGCAGCTGGAAAGGTGCAGGAGAAGGCTCCTTTCAAGGAGACGGCTCATCTAGAACCCTTCTTTCAGATATGCTAGATTTCTAGATGTAGGGAAATTTGGATTTAAAAAAACCTTAGACACCCACATCATCTATCTTCATTCTGAAGTGGTTGGTCCTAAGAGAACTATATGAGCCGCATGCCCTCTTGCAAATGTTTGAACCTGTTCAGAGATGTATATATGGGATCTACCTAAATCTGTCTTAGAACTAAGAGTAATACCAATTCCTCCTTTTTTTTCTACCATCAGGAATGCTTTGATGGTGTTTCCTGCTTGGCAGGGGTTGGACTGGATGGCCCTTGTGGTCTCTTCCAACTCTATGATTCTATGATGCCCAACCCACCCACTCACCAGGGCCTAGATTGCTAATACCCCTTGCTAATAAGATGCACCCAAGTCTACAAACATTTGGTTTGAACTCCTTAGTTTGTGTTGGAAATGTATCTTAGTTATGGCTGATGGCCAGCTGTTCTACTGCCCAGTGCCAGATTCCTACTGAGAGGAATGTGAGGCTTTAGCTTGCCCAGTAGACTTTCTCTTTAACCCCAAGTGCATGCAGACTAGATTTAGTGACTCAGTTGTGAAGGTAAAACACTCTCCACATGCCCAGAGCTGCTCATCTCTAGCTATCCCACAGCTGCTTGCAATGTTCTGAGGCCTAACCTTGAATTTTGACTTCCAGAAGTGTGCTATGGTTCAAGTTAAGTTCTGCCTTTTCCTTTTCACTTATTCCACCACTGAATATATGTGAGCATTCCCTTGTGGGGAACACTGTTATCCAACTGTTGTCTCGTTCTTTTCACACAGATCCTCTGAGACTTGTTGGGACAAGCCCCTTTCTTGATTCTTCAGAAATTGTCTTGGATAGTCCCCCAAAGAGAGACGAGAAGAAGGTGAGATGTAGCTTCCACCCAAGAGTAGATGGATGACGGGTTTTGTTTACACACCTGGACTTGGTTTATCATTGGGCATCTTTTCACTAGACATAAATTCATTTAGCACATATTCCATCTCCTGGGAAGCCCTGTGGGGTGTAGTTCTGTGAGAGCCTCTCAGACTCTGTAGCAGATAATCATCTCCATGCTACAATCAATTCCCAAGATTTCTTGCAGGAAACTTTAACTGTTGGAATGGTTATAATATCATTAGGAAATTGTATATATAGCTACTTTTATGGTCCAATTTCCCCTCAAACCAGGCTAAATTTCTTAAACATAATGAGCTGTGCCCAATGTTCTCTGTTAGAATCCAGTGCAACAGCTGCACTAGCAGGAACACGTTGCACTACAAAGTTATCAGCAACCTCCTTATACTGTTGGTGCAAAATATTTTGCCAGGGGAATTAGCATACCTCTAAGTGACTTGTAACCATTTAAAATATTCTTAAATATCTTAAAATGTTAGTTCCTATGTCATCTTGGTGTAAATTGTTAAACATCATCATCATCATCATCATCATTGTTGTTGTTGTTGTTGTTGTTACATTTTATATACTGCTCTTCATCCAAAGATCTCAGGGCAGTTCACAATATAAAAATACAGAAGCACAAAATAAATAGTTAATATAAAAACAAAACAAAACTTTGTTTTCCTTGTAGCATATTCTGCTGCTCTGAGCAATGGGCCATATTCAGACAAATGGTTGGTTTGGGCCAGCAAATCATTAATCTGCTGCAACTTCTGTTCTTCTCCCACTAAGAGCAAAACTGAATTGATGAGAGACGAATTCTGCAGGCTTTACTTTAAAGAGGATTATCCACCCCAGTGTTGTGGGGCTTTTTGGCAATTACCAGTTTAGGACTAGTCCAGCTGTCCCCCCCTTGATAAGACTCCTTCCTTTCTATAAGTGAGGCACAATTCTGGAGTATTTTGCAGGAATTTGGTCAGGACAAATCCTCTCTAGCTGGGAATGTTTGCATGCTCTTAAAGAGAAAGGAAGGATGTAGAAGTGCATGAATTAAACCCCTACAAAAAGTGCCTAAATTGTGTTTTCTCTTCCATGTGAGCCTCATTTTTTTTCTCCAAGGGTTGCCTGTAGCTTAGTGAGTCTTGTTCACTTCTGGCACTCGTGATTCAAGCCGGAGATTTTCAGTGCCATTATTCACTTTGTTTTGTGTCGTGCTGGCAAGATGCCCAGGTTCCCTTTTAAAACCTGATGGCTTTGAACTGCATCTTTTAACTCCATGTCTCCTTTTAAATAGTTTTCTCCTCTTTCCAGATGAAAGCTGCTCGGCTCAAATTTGACTTCCAGGCAGAGTCGCCAAAGTGAGTCGCAATACTGGTAACCTTTTGGCATTCATACAATGCCTGGGTCACTTGGCATCCTCATTATGTTTATTAGTCATCATTGTTAATTAATGCAGCACCATTTACATCAGGGTTGGGGAACCTGTGGCCCTTCCGATGTTCTTGACCATTTGCTGTGCTGGCTGAGGTTGATGGTACCAGTTGAGTCCAAAAACCTCTGGAGAGCCACAGGTTCTCCTGCCTTGCTCTGCTAGCCAAGAAAGGCGGGGCTCTGCCCTGGGAAACCTAACGCCAAAAGACAACAGAAGAGAGACAAAAGGAAGGGAGGAAAGGCTGAGGCAAACAATGAACATGATCAGGTGCAGTTTCATGTTCTTAGGCTTTTGTTTCTTACACTCCCTAAGGCTTAATTTCAGGTGGGAATAAATTTAAGTCAAAGGCTTTATGAGAAAAGTGGGATCTGAGGACAGATTTGAAGTGGGAGAGAGAAGTGGCGTTATGAGCTGCAGAGGGAGGTTGTGCTGTTTCATGAGTTCATCTCCTGATCCGTATCCTCCCTCTGTAAAGAGTTGGTGTCAGCAACTTGAAGAGGAGGCAATTTGTCCAATTGAAATGAGCAACTTTAAGGAGAGAATATTCCTAATGGAGGTCCATATGCATCTCTGACAGTGGGACGTTGCCATTTGATTTTTCAGGGAACTGACTTTGCAGAAAGGTGACATTGTCTACATTCACAAGGAAGTGGATAGAAACTGGCTGGAAGGAGAACACCATGGCAGGGTGGGCATTTTCCCCACCAACTATGTGGAGGTAAGTATACCTTGCTATTCCAGGAGAAGGCTTCATTTGATAAACTCGATACAATTTTGTTCAGTATGTGGAAGAGAAGGGAGATAGCAGAATTTTTTAGCAATCTGGACCTCCATCAGCTTTTAGATACAGGCAAGGTTAGTGGTGGTGGGAGGGGGGGGGTCTCATTTTCAGCAAAAATGTCCTCTATTTTTGTTTTGGTCCCATTATTTTAATAATAATAATAATAATAATAATAATAATAATAATAATAATAATAATAATAGTAATAATACCACCCCAGGTAGCTAAACTCAAGGGTTGATATCAAGTTTAGAATCACTAACAAGAGTTCCAGTGTTCTGGGTATTAACAGCATAAGGTGGTTTATAGAGTAATACAAACAAATGCCAGGTCCTTGCCCCAAGAAGCTTACAGCCTAAATTCAAGCAGCTCTGGCAGGGGGAAGAGGACAACAAAGGGAACGAGCTTCAATCTTAACAAGGGACAAAGTGAACCATGCTGCTCCGAATAACTTGATCCTTCTCATCTGTGTCGTCTGGTAGTGACTCTCCAGCGTGGCAGCAATATCTCTTTCCCTGGAGATATTTGGAGGGATGGAACCTCTTGAGTGCAAAGTAGCCATTCACTCCTATGGAGAAAGCATCTGAGTAGTCATGTGCTTAAACCTGCTTCTGGGGGTCCTAGAATTTGGGAAGGAGGATCCGGTTTTGCTCCTTGCACAGCACACTTGCCAGTACAGTATTAGCCTTTTCTGTTTTGACTCACTAAATGTAAGCCATCGAGGGCGTCTGTGATCTATTCCTTGTTCTGATGGAGGACTTGGAATTCACTTATTTGCATGTGTTTGGAAAGCCAAAGTCATCCCACATATCTGTTATGGCACCCAAATATGGGTATCTCTTCAAAAAATGAATCTGGAAAAACCCTAGAATAAATATCTTTGTGCCATTTCAGAGCTCCCCAAGGCAACTGAGTCTTCCATTCTCGGTTTGTTCAGTGAAGGCCAGAGTGCATCTCCTCCCCCTTAGACATTGACTAAAAATTTAAATTGAATTATGGTGCTGGAGGAGACTCTTGAGAGTCCCATGGACTGCTAGAAGATCAAACCTATCAATTCTTAAGGAAATCAGCCCTGAGTGCTCCCTGGAAGGACAGATCGTGAAGCTGAGGCTCCAATACTTTGGCCACCTCATGAGAAGAGAAGAATCCTTGGAAAAGACCCTGATGTTGGGAAAGATTGAGGGCACTAGGAGAAGGGGACGACAGAGGACAAGATGGTTGGACAGTGTTCTCGAAGCTACGAACATGAGTTTGACCAAACTACGGGAGGCAGTGCAAGACAGGAGTGCCTGGCGTGCTATGGTCCATGGGGTCACGAAGAGTCGGACACGACTAAACGACTAAACAACAACAACAAAAATTTAAAAAGGGGATAGGGCCCATTTTAGTACTTTCTACTTTCAATGAGATGTTGAGTCTTAGTCATTCCATTGGCATCAGGAAATGCTACTAGTTATTGATAAATATGGCCTTTCTTTGGACTGTCTGAGTTCATTAGACTTTGAGATAGCATCTCACCACATGAAATCTCATATTTTAAAGCATGATTTTTGTGCTGATTGCACTTCTGCCTGTCTGTCCAAATGTGCCCCTTGGTATGCCAAACTACCCATTCAGACTTCTTGCCCTCACTCTGCAACCTGCATTGCAAACATTCTATTTGTAGCCCTGTGGCTCCAGTCTGTGCCGTAGCTGAAGAACGCTAAAACCCCATCCCCTATGAGGAGGTTGTATGCCTGAGGATTTGCGCTCACTACTCGCTGGTTTGCCCAGTCCACGAGAACTTAAGAGCAGCCTTGTTCAAAGATGTAAATCTCGCAGTGGGGAGATCAATTGGGTATTCGGTTAACTTTTTATCAAGAAGCAGATCTCCCTACACCTTTGAGAAAGGGGCCTGTTGTGCCTTTAGAGCAGCAGGTTTAAGGAGAAATGTTTGTGAGGAGGATAAGTTAGATTAGGGGTCAGCAACCTTTTTCAGCCATGGGCTGGTCCACTGTCCCTCAGACCATGTGGTGGGCCAGACTATATTATGAAAAATATATGAATGAATTCCTATGCCCCACAAATAACCCAGAGATGCATTTTAAAGAAAAGGACACATTCTACTCATGTAAAAACATGCTGATTTCCGGACTGTCCACGGGCCAGATTGAGAAGGTGATTCGGCTGCATCCGGCCCACAGGCCTTAGGTTGACCTACCCCTGAGTTAGATTCTTCAGGGGAGCAAACTCTTACCTGACAGCATGTCTGGCTTTAATAATTATTTTAACTGTGCAATGTACTTTATTCTGTTTTATGTATTTTATATTTTGTAATGACTTTGGCTTGACTGATTGATTGACTGACTGACTGACTGACTGACTGAATGAATGAATGAATGAAATGTTGGCAAGGGATTCATGCAGAGGCCATGGAATTTCAGGCATGCCAAGGAGTGGGCTGGTGGAGGGGAGAGGCAAGGCACTCCATCCCTCTTCTGCACCCAGCACAGGCTGATGGAGGGGAGAGAGCCCCCCCCCTTCTTCAAACAGCAGGGGTGGGGAAGCTTTTTTAGGCCAAGAGTAACGTTTCTTTCTGGGTTACAACAAGGGAGTGGTGGGCAGGACCAAAAGCAGAAAAAAGGCAGAGCGATAGACATTAACACTCCCCCTGTGCGTTAGGCTAGTTCCTACACACAGTCTCTCTCTCCCCCCCCCCTTTCCAGGCAAGCAAGATGCATTATCAGAATTCAGACAGTTAAAGACATTCAAGAAAGGGTACAAAGCGGGCCAGGGAGGGGTGTGGCCTGAGGCGAGTCCCAAAGGCCAGAGAGAGAGAGACAGACAGACTGACTGGACAGCCACACCTGACCCCCTGACTTAAGGCAAACAGCAGCACAACATGCAGCAAATTGCTGGAGGCAGAGGAAAGGACCACTCTGTCCCTCCTCTACAGCCTCTAGGAGACTGGCAAAATCTTACAGCCTAGTAACTTGTGTGGGCTTATTTGCAGAGCAGGACTGAATCCAAAACTGCTTGTGCCAATATGCCACTGCTTGTCTTCCCAATAGGTCCTGCCTCCAACAGAAATCCCCAAGCCGATCAAATCCCCCACCATTCAAGTCCTGGAATATGGAGAAGCGCTGGCTCAGTACAACTTCAAGGGTGACCTGGCAGTGGAGCTGTCATTTCGGAAGGTACAAACCGAAGCAAAAGAACGGGGGTTGGGTGAGGGTGGGAGTGGGAGTGGGAGTGGGAAGCTCAAAGATGGGCAGAGAGAGGAATTCCAGCTCAGGATGGGGCCAGGGGCAAAGGGTGCCAGAGCCTGCTGCCCCCACCGCCTTGTGGGCTCCAGGCCAGCTCATTCCTCTCAAACAGATGTTCAGTTGTCTGTTTCTGCTTCTCATAAAACTGAGCTCCAAGACAGCCAGTGACATTTTAGTGCCTCGGGCAGAAGATCCAAACGGCGTCTCCCATGCCGAAGAAAAATGTAATAAAAATGCAATAAATTGACAATTTCAGTGCCCCTTTTCATAGTAAACCTCCAAATCTGTTTTCACAGGCAGCTACCTCTATCTTGTCTAATAGCAGAGCCGACCCTGACTGGGCTATTAATATTCTGCTTGCTGTTGCTGACTCACCCCCACCAAACCCCGTCCGCATCCCTAGAAAACTTCTGGGAGTTCTGTGTGAAAGATAAATTAGACAAATAACATTTTGTATAGCTTGCTTGAGTGTGAATTAGATTTTACATAATTTACAGACTTTGTTCTGAGCTTCTTTTTTGAGTTGGTGCTTAATTTGGTGGCATTTTACAAAGTGTAACAGGGTAATAGCAAGAAAAAAGAGATGGGAAAGTGGAGTTTTTATGGGACAAAGACTCTTGACCGGAAGGAAGGTAAGATGCAGGGACAGGTCACTGGGCAGAACTGAGATGTGCAGTTCCTAAATACAGGATTGTTTATGGATGGTGCTTGAACATGTGTCACACTCAATAAGGACTAGAAGCTTGTTGTTTTTACAAAAAGAGACTCATCTATTTTGCAGAGAAGCCAAAATTTTGAATTAATTGGCAATTAAGGTTTCTCTTGTAAAAATATGGACTTTGAAATATGATTCCCCCTCCCCCAATGTTAGGCCTAGTTTTTCGTAATCTCAGCTGGCTGCTGGTTCAGCCAATGATAAAATCAGTTTTGTTGTTGCTGGATTTCTTAGAATTTTGAAGTGTCAGGCATAGCTCTAGTGGCTTTAGCCCAAATGTAGGAGAGTTTTCCTGCACAGCGCATAAGCTAGTTGAGGAGGAAATGACTAGTCGGCTAGACGCAGAATAACTATTTACAGGATTTATTAAAAGAAAATAAAACCAGCAGAATTTCTGCATACAAAGCAAAGCAAAATAAATCCTCTCTGTCTCTCTCTCTCCAACAACACACAGCACTCCTACTCCTAACACCCAACAAGAAACAACTGTGCTAGCATTCCTAGATAACAAAGTTCAGTGCTGGTCATTAACCAATCAAAGAGTAGTTTCCAGGCCAGGCAGACCTTGGCTTTCTGCCAAGAGTAAATTGACACTGCCTTGAGTTAATTGTGTGAAGCAAGAATCTGTAAGTTTCCCATGAGAACCAATTAATAGAAACTGAACAGGATTGAGCTAGGCCCTCTGACAACCTATTGGGTGCTAGAGGAAATTTGGCAGCTTCCTCCTGACAGGCTACCAGCACTGGCCAGTTTGGACTTAGCATTGCTCTGAAGTTTCCAGTCTCAGCATACCTTTATCTGTTAGGCAGCACATTCCCAGCAGGGTCGTGGGTGACCTTTATTTTCTAGGAAAAGCTGGGAGCCCTGAAGACCTGGAATTACCTGTGTCACCTGATCAGATCTCTTTGATGCACCAGGAAGTTCCTTTGGGGGCAGCCACTTCTGCGGTGCTGCATAAACCTACATGAAAGTTGGATGCAGGTTACAATGTGTAAAATCACTGGTGGGTGGTTTGGCTGTTGTGTTTTGTTGCTTAAACATGCTGTGTACACTTGCAGGGAAGACCAACCAATTGTGATCTCCTAGCAAGCATGCATAGGAAAACAGCATATGTGTGTGCTGATTATGTGATATTCTACATGTGGGTTTCACAACCTCTTAACCGCTCCATGTAACCTGTCCAGAGTGTGCCTCCCACCCCGTAATGTCACCAGCTGCAAAAAAGAGTCCTAGGTTTAAGAGGCCATGGGATGTGTTGGTCAGAGTGTCAGGCTAGGAGTGGAAAGAGAGCAAGTTTCAAATCCCCTCTCAGCCTTGAAGCTTCTGGGCCAGGCACTCTCTCTCAGCTTTGGCTATAAAATGGGGGTGTGCCTGCTCCATGGAGGACAGGCAGGATATAGATAGATCAATATATTGATTAAGTATGGGTTTGTTTGTTTTTAATGAGTAGTGTCCTTAGTGTTTCAGGAAACAGCTGTCGCCTGTGTGGAGATCATAGGAAGGACTATCTGGGGGTGATGTTGCTAAACCTTTCAAGGTACCAAACAGGACAGAAGAGTGGAGCAGTACAGCAAATGCTTGGGCTGGAATAGCTTGTGGGTCTGTCAGGCTCAAGCTTTAAATTAGCCTCTTGTAAAAGTGCAGAAAACGACCACCTGTCAGGGATTCTTTAGCTGCAATTCCTGCATTGCAGGGGGTTGGACTAGATGACCCTTGAAGTCCCTTCCAGCACTACATTTTTGTGAAATCTCTTCACCAGGCCAATTTGTCAGCCTCAGGAGCTTCCTTGTGCTGATCTTTCCTTCTCCTCCTTTCCAGGGTGAGCGCATCTGCCTGCTCCGCAGGGTGGATGGAAACTGGTACGAGGGCCGCATCTCTGGCACCAACCGCCAGGGCATTTTCCCAGCCAACTATGTGCAGGTGGTGAAGGAGCCAAGAGTGAAGAACTCGGAGGAGTTTCCTTCCTCTCCAGGCCTGCAGGCCCCTTCTGGCTCCCCGTCCCAGCCACACTCACCCAGCCTGAGCAGCAGGGGGCAGTTTAACACCTCCCCGTTGAGCCTGCGGGGCTCCCTGGCCACAGATGTGCTGCATTCCTCCTCCTCAAGCCACTCCGGATTCACTTTCCCTGCATCCCCGAAGTTCGAGCACCCAGAGGCTGTGCCCCGCGGGCCCCAGAGCGCGGCCAGAGCCGCCTCTTTCAGTCCCCACATCCAGAGCCCTGTCAAAACATCCAGCAGCAGCCCATCGCCAGCCTCATCCTTCCAGATTCAGGAGCCTGAGCAGCCTGCTGCCCCCACCATGGCTCCACAACAACGAGGCGTCTTCCCACCGCAGGTGAGGCCCTGGCTGTTCCCCTCAATTCTCCTTTCCTTTCCCCCCACCTACAGGTCCTGAAGGTAGGAGTATCAAGTGCTGAAGATGATCATCCAAATGTCAAGGACCAAATGGAGCAAACAGCACGCAGACCTAGTGGTGGGAGGAAAATATCCTCAAATAAGAGACATGGGGGAATGATCAATGGTCTTCAGTGTCTGTATACTAATGCACAGAGCATGGGAAATAAACAAGATGAACTTGAGCTCTTGGTACAGCAAACAAAATACGACATAATAGGCATCACTGAAACCTGGTGGGATGAGTCTCATGATTGGAATGTAGTAATAGAGGGATACAATCTATTTTGGAGAAATAGACCAAACAGGAAAGGAGGAGGAGTGGCGTATGTCAGGGATGTGTATACCTGTGAAGAGATCCAGGATTTAAAACTTCAAAGCCAAATATTTATCTGGGTCAGAGTATCTGGGTCAAAATTAAGGGAGAGAAAAATAACAGTGATCTCATTGTGGGAGTTTACTATAGATCCCCAAGCCAAACTGAGGACACAGATGAAGCCTTCCTGGAACAGGTGACCAAGCATTCCAAAGGAAGTGAGATAGTAGTAATGGGGGATTTCAACTATCCTGATATTTGTTGGATGTCAAACTCAGCCAAGAGCATAAGGTTGAACAGATTCCTCACTGGCCTTGCAGACAATTTCATTGTCCAGAAAGTAGGAGAAGCAACAAGAGGATCAGCCTTTTTAGATCTGGTCCTAACCAATAGTGATGACCTGGTTAGTGGGGTAGAAGGAGGGCAACCAAAATGGTCAAAAGCCTGGAAATGATGCCTTATGAGGAACGGCTTAGGGAGCTGGGCATGTTTAGCCTGGAGAAGAGAAGGCTAAGGGGTGATATGATAGCCATGTTCAAATATATAAAAGGATGTCATATGGAGGAGGGAGAAAGATTGTTTTCTGCTGTTCCAGAGAAGCGGACACGAAGCAATGGATTCAAGCTACAATAAGATTCCACCTAAACATTAGGAAGAACTTCCTGACAGTAAGAGCTGTTCGACAGTGGAATTTGCTGCCAAGGAGTGTCGTGGAGTCTCCTTCTTTGGAGGTCTTTAAGCAGAGGCTTGACAGGCATATGTCAAGAATGCTTTGATGGTGTTTCCTGCTTGGCAGGGGGTTGGACTGGATGGCCCTTGTGGTCTCTTCCAATTCTATGATTCTACCCAGCATATCCTTGCTTTGCAATGGGCCTCCTATATCAGTGGGCACTCAGTCATGAGCGAACCTGGCCTTGACAGTGGCAGGCAGCCATTTAAATTCCCCACCCCCGCCAATGTAGCACCACTCCAGGCATTGTGGGAAACTAAAATGGCGGCCAGAGACCCAGGACAGGCATTGATGCTGTTAAGCCCTGCCAAGGTGCTGGGGCTTCAGCTCCCAAGGGTGCTGGGTGCTGATGTGAGGGCTTGAGAAGTGATGTCAGAGAGGGCAACTGCACTTATGTTTTAGAGGAAGCAGAAACAACATCTGTCCTCAAAAAGGTGATCTTTAAGGGCAAAGATTCCACTTTCTGTGTTAAAATGAATGATGTAAGCTAAAGAGATGGTAATATTCTGTCTCCATTCCTACAGACCCTCATGGCTGTTGGCCTTCACTTGGCCATCAGCACTTTGAAGTTCCATGTCTGCCCCATATCTTGGGCTTGGTCCACCAGCTACAAATCCACCGAACAGTAACATAATCTAGCCCAGATGTTTCTCAGCTTCTCTATAGTGCTTCTGCAGCAGACAAAAGGCATTGTGGTTCCCAAGTGTGCTTAAGGTCTTCCTTCATCCCTGTCTCCATGCGTAAGAAGCAGCATGTCCCCATTTTACTTCCATTAGCCTTAGATTAATGGCACTTCCTGCCTCAAGGGCTCAGGACATGGTGTCATTGCTCAGGTTTTTCCTTTTCAGGCCCTGCAGCTGCTCCTGCCTGCTTCCCTGCCTTTGGAAACATCTCTCCCACCCCAGGCATCTCTGGCCCAGGTGCCTCCCTGTTTCCTCCCCATGACTTCCCCTTTCCCCCTTCCTTTCTCCATAGGCAGCTGCTCCTGGAGCTTCCCAGCCCTGCAGCCCTGGACACGTCTCTTCATGTGTGCCCCCCTCCAGTGCGCAGTGGACCCTGTAAGTGAGGCTGGTGACAAGGGGCTGGAAAGTGCAAAACGGGGGTGGGGGTGGGGTGTTTTGCTCCTCCGCCTGGCAGCTGGCCAGGCCCCTCCCTCCCTCTGAAGTGACCCGTGGGGAGGGCTGGCGGCATACGGCCCCCTGGGGTGCCAGCCAGGGACAGTGTCTGGATTGTAGCTTGGAACAAGGCCCTTTTTCAGAGGATCTTGCACACTGCTTATGGAAGCGGAAGCTTCTGGCTGCTCTACCTGTGCCTTGGCTGGCCTTTGCCAAACATTGCAAACTCCTGCTGGAGAAGACAGAGAAAACTCAGCATTTCCTAGCAGCAGCACTCCCCCCCCCCCCAGAAGTCAGGAGGGAAGGCGATGGGGCAGAGGGCAGCCCAGAGTGTTTGCCTCTGCACATTCCTTTTCCATGTGTAAAGCACAGTTCACTGGCTCTGATCCACACAGCCTGCAGAATGGAAATAGGGAACAAAAATGTCCTCTCCTTATTCTTTGATTTGCTTTTTGAAGTGTTTACTGTTTGAGGCACATTTCTTTTTTAAAAAAATACACATCTTTTATTTATTTGTATTTAATTTATTATTATGCTTGCAGCCCACCCACCCCCCAAGCTCAAGGTGGCATGCCTTGTTTTCCCTCCCCCTTCCTCCATATTTTATCCTCACAACAACCCTGTGACGTCAGTTAGGCTGAGAGTTGGTGACTGGCTCCAAGGTCACCCAGGGAGCTTCCTGGCTGAGTGGGGATTTGAACCCTGGTTTCCCAGCTCCAAGGCCAACATTACACCAGGCTGGTGCTTCCACTTAAATAAATCAGGAAGGAAGTGGGCTCAACAAGTGGCTTCTGTTTTTCAGATACCAGGCTCTCTATCAGTACAGACCCCAGAATGAAGATGAGCTGGAACTTCATGAAGGGGACCAAGTGGATGTCATGCAGCAATGTGATGATGGCTGGTTTGTGGGTGTGTCTTGGCACTATAATTTATGGGACGGGGAGGACTGTACAATCCTAGCACTGGAAAGTGACCTGGGGTGCATGTTCCTTTTCTGGAGCCTTCATTATGACCTTGAAGGTCTCCTTTGCCACCCACCCTGGCCACCAATAGCCTTAGGAAAAGGCTAGCGTGACACCAGCTGCTTTTGCATGCCAGGCTTCGTGTGAACGCACTGGCTGCCAAGGAGGGAACCACAGCAGCTCTGCTCCTCCTTGGACTGTTGAGGTCAGTACAGCAGCATCAAAGCCATGGTTTGGCATCTTTGTTCAGTTTCCTCCTCAACCACAATCTGTAGCCAAGGTTCTATCCTATGGTTACAGGTCGTGGTTAAGAAGGAGAGATTTTAACTGTGATCCCAAGTTCGGACAATATGCTAAGCCTAACCTTGGCTTCCCTGCCATTGTGTGCCCAGGGAAGAGCAAGGGGGGGCAGCACTCTCTGGGAGCCAGCACATTTGTGAGGTCATGGGAATCCATACTTTGTCTTGCCGTGATGCACAAGCCATGCCAGAGTATAAGTATCAGACAGAGCTCAGTTTCAAGTATCAAACTTGGCATTTGGCTTGCAGGAATGTGATACCTGTAGAGTATGCTACCTGTAGAGGGTGCTGCCCAGGACTCTTTCCTGCTGTGAGTGCCTACAGGCCCTGTCCCTGTCTCTTTTCATCTGGCCCAGGGCAGGCCCTGGGGGGCCTCATAAGGACTGCTGCCGCTGCTCTGCTGCTGGTACTGCCCAGGGGGACTTAGAACAGCACAGAGTTCTTTTTAAAAAATGGTTTTTTAAAACATTTATGTGTTTGTTTTTTTTGGTGTGGTAGGTGGGAGGGATTTTTAGTTGGGTTTGGGATTTTGTTTAATTTTGGTATATTTGTAATTTTTACTGTTCTTGGTTTTTATTGTTCTATTTTGTTTTTTGTGTTTTTTGTGTTTTTCTTTTGTTCTGTTTTTTGCTGCTTTTCTTATAGAGGTTTTTATCAGGGCTGCCCCGGAGGGGGTCCCAGCCAACAAAATGGAGATAAACAACTACCTGACATTTAGAAAACACCTAAAGGCAGCCCTGTTTAGGGAAGTTTTTAATCTGTGATATTTTATATTTTAATGTATTTTGATATTTGAGTGGTGGGGGAAACCCAGCCAGATGGGCGGGGTATAAATTAATAATAATAATAATAATAATAATAATAATAATAATACCCTTGCATCTCTAGGATGCAAACTTTTTACCTGGCATTGGTCACTGCCTACATGCCCATGTTTTAATTGGAGCCTAGAAATGGCAAAAAGTACATTGGAACTAAGGTCCCTTCATTTTCCCCTGTGTTTACCCATTGAATAGTCCAGCATGGTGCGGGTGATGTAGAATCATTACCCTCCAGATCATGCTCTTGAGTAGCTGCAATAGAGCCAAAAGTTCTGGAGAGGCCCCCAAAACAGGATGGAAGGACATAACTGTGGACGAAAAAGCTGGTGCTTCAGAGTGAAGAGTTAATTTGTGCAATGAATTAGTGCTTCCTTAGAGGCCAATGTTTATTTCAAATGGTTTTTTCAGGACACTCCTGGGAAAAGTTTCTACTGCAGGATGGGCAACCTTGAGCCTCTTTTTCCTTCATCAGGGACCCTTATTTTGCTTTTGTTTCTACCTTAGGTGTCTCTAGAAGAACACATAAATTTGGCACTTTCCCTGGGAATTACGTTGCCCCTGTGTGACTGCTCCTCGACCAACCCCTCGTGTGCCAAGTGGAAACTGAGTCAGAATCTGCTGCTCTTGTATCCGGTTTCCTTGGAAAGATGCCCCACAGTCTGTAGACAAGGAGCAAAAAGAGGTGGTGGTGTGAGAGCCAGCCTGGAGCCCAAACTGTGTTCCAGGAAGTTCTTGCCACTTGTCCCCTGGAGGCCTCTTGTTCCTTGACCATCGCCTTACACTTCTGTGTCTTGGCTTCCTTGTACAGGGTGATCACACTCTTATTTTCTCCACCCTCCAGTATTTATGGAGCATCATTATTTCAAGCCTTTCTGTAACAAGCAAGAGACTCGGGCGAAGCAGGCAATGCAGATAACCTCCTGGGCTCTTTGCTTGCTGTGGCCCAACTGAGTTTCCTTTTTGTGGGCAAATCTAGGAGTGCCAGCCCTTCTGCCAGCTCTCATAGCAGCAGTGCAAGGTGGAAATGGGATTGTGACCCTGTGACTGCCCTGCATCAAATCTCCAGAAAGATCCTGCTTCCTTGCAATGGACCACAAACACTGCTGTGGTGTTCTGCAGACTCTGTAACCAATGTCCCAGCACAACTGATGAGCTGACAGCGCTCTCTGAGCACCCACAGCCTCTGTGTTCCATGGGAATCCATGGACCCTGTCGAATGGCGGCTGCTCCACCAAGTGTATGCAAGGCAGCATGGCTACCAGTAGTAACATTTTTGTATCCTGCCCAACTTCCCTCAAAGGCTTTGCCTTCTGGAGATCCATCTAAATGGTCTCTCCATCTAAAGGATTCATTTAGAACTTTGATCAAAATAACTTCCAATCATTCCTCTTCATGTTTGACCCTGTGAGTGGATGCATTATCTTGCTTGTGTTAAACTAAAAGATGTGATCACTTGGAGAGTTAGCAAATTCCTAGGGCTACTCTGCAGCTAGAGCACACTTTGGACATTCCTTTAGCCTAAACTCTCTGTCTTTACTTGCACTTCTTCTTCTTCTTCTTCCTCTTCCTCTTCCTCTTCCTCCTCCTCCTCCTCCTCCTCCTCCTCTTCCTCTTCCTCTTCTTCCTCTTCTTCCTCTTCTTCCTCCTCCTCGCCTAATTTTGAGCACCTGCTACAAAGGCTTTAATATTGATACAGTTGTTGGGGGTCGAAGGAAGGAAGTGAAGGGGAGAATTCAGTTCTGTTACGGTTACTGACATCTGTGCTAATTGACCCCAACCAAGAAGCAGTGGTGGTTATTGCTTTTGCATAAGTGCCCATTGTCCACAGCTCCTCTCTGAAGATGCATCTCATTCCTGCCCCCAGCAGCAAAAGCCAGACACCATTGGAGACCCGCAGGACTCCTATCCTGGCATTGGAAATCTGGGCCTGTTTGTATGTTGCCTGTATCCTGCCTTTAATCTCCTTGAACTTTCCATTCTGGCAGTCTCCTTTCACCTCCAAAGTCAAGGGTCAAGACCGGAGGGAGATTTCTAGGTCTAAAGATATTCTCTAGTGGCTAGAGTAGCCACAGCTTGAGTTGTTTTCAAACTTCTGGGGGTATGCAGCTGGTGAGGCAGAGGAAAGAGACAGTGGGGGATTGTATTGGGCCAAGAACACTGAGACATCTATGTCTCCTGCAGCCTCTTGCACAGTGCTAACGAAATTGTCCTCCACACTGCAGCAGAACAGTTGTGCAAGTGGGGTGTTGAGACAGTCCCACCCATGGAGAGAAGATGTGCAGGTTGAGACCAGTCCTGGTGGAGTTGAGTCTCTGCTCTAGGTAAACAACAGGGGCTGCCTTTTGTTTTTAAGAAACATGGTAGCCGCACCTTGCAGGTTCAGACTCAGCATTTTGGCTCTGCGGTTTTCAGACTCTTTACCTTCAAGGAAGCTTTTCCAGCTGTCCCCCTGCCCCGCCCCCCAGCACATAGCAAAGGACTGTGGTGCATGCCAAAGTTCACTGGTCCTCCCTATCATGAGGCAGTGAGGCAGACAGTGCTGGGATCAGAGCTGTGTGTGCCCTAAGCCTGCACTAAAGTAGCTTGCTTTCATCAGGTGAGCACTGCAGGATGTGATCCTCTTGCCAGTCTTAGGCAGTTTAGACACCATACCTTTAAAGCAACACACACAAACACCCCAAATCATGGGAACCGTAGTTTACCCCTCAAAAGCTACAGTTCCCATCACCTTTAACATGCTAGTTTCCAGGATTCTTTTTTTTTGGGGGGGGGGCGAATCATAGAATTGTAGAGTTGGAAGAGACCCTGTGCTTCAAATGTGCCTTAAAGGTATGGAGTGTGTACAGCCTCAAAATGAGATTCAAGTGTCTCACTGAGACACTGTCCTGGTCCATTCAGCTTCTGTATATGGAATGGAGGGGGGGGGACCAGCTGTTTGTTTGTCTCCAGCAGCAAAGTGTTGGGGGCTGCCCTGCTGTCAAGCCGTCACTCCCTTGAAGCAGCACTTTTGCAAGGGGAGTTTGGTAGAGACGGCAAACTCTCTTGTGGGAGAGCTCATCTCTCTTCTCTCATCTGTCTCCCAACTTGTGAGGAACCCCAACCACCACTATTTGAAACAACCTCATCTAGCATTTTGGATCAGACTGGGTCTCCTGACCTGACACATGATTCAGAGATGTGTTGTGCCTGAGCTGCACAGCACCACTGAACCCAGTCAGCTTGTAGGAGGCAAGTGGCTGTCTGGTTCGCTGTGGGAAAAGAGAGTCCTTGATATTGTTGCCTATACAGCTTTTCCTGCCAATAAAATGTTGCTGATCTAAAGTCAAGTCTGGCTCTTGCCATGCTGTTTCTAAAGCGTCTACAGATTGAAGATCCCACAAAGGCAGAGACCAAGAGACCCGTCTCTTAAATGGCTAATTTTGGGAGCCCTGACGGGTGGGAGATAGACAAATGGACTCTAGGAAGCCCTGTCCCTTGGGAAGATATCCTGTGTGGGATAGTGCAGCTCTTATTTACTTCATGGAGTTTGGCCTGGAGAACCTCTGGCTTGTGTACTTTTGTAGAAAGGCAGTGTAAAGTCATAGAATTGGAAGAGACCACAAGGGCCATCCAGTCCAACCCCCTGCCAAGCAGGAAACACCATCAAAGCATTCCTGACAGATGGCCTCTGCTTAAAGACCCCCAAAGAAGGAGACTCCACCACACTCCTTGACAGCAAATTCCACTGTCAAACAGCTCTTACTGTAAGGAAGTTCTTCCTAATGTTTAGGTGGAATCTTCTTTCTTGTAGTTTGAATTTATTGCGCCGTGTCCGCTTCTCTGGAGCAGCAGAAAACAACCTTTCTCCCTCCTCTATATGGCATCCTTTAATATATTTGAACATGGCTATCATATCACCCCTTAACCTCCTCTTCTCCAGGCTAAACATGCCCAGCTCCCTAAGCCATTCCTCATAAGGCCTTTGACCATTTTGGTTGCCCTCCTCTGGACACGTTCCAGCTTGTCAGTATCCTTCTTGAACTGTGGTGCCCAGAACTGGACACAGTACTCCAGGTGAGGTCTGACCAGGTGAGGTCTGACCAGAATACAGTGGTACTATTGCTTCCCTTGATCTAGATGCTATACTCCTATTGATGCAGCCCAGAATTGCATTGGCTTTTTTAGCTGCTGCATCACACTGTTGACTCATGTCAAGTGTGTGGTGTACCAAGATTCCTTGATCCTTTTCACATGTACTGCGCTCAAGCCAGGTGTCACCCATCCTGTATTTGTGCCTTTCATTTTTTTTGCCCAAGTGTAGTACTTTGCCCAAGTGTAGTACTGTAAGTCTTAAGTTGTCTCCCTGCCATGTGTTAATGTTTGAAACATTGCCATTGGGATTTTCTGCCTGAGGTACCAGTGTGAAGATTCCTTTGGTGAAGAGGCATGATGGCTGAGGCATCTAACAGCAGGGACAAGGCCCAGCCTCT